>NW_027635958.1:0-105380 GCF_903797595.1 Erithacus rubecula | reverse complement strand
TGGCAGCGACATTGAGAATCTGCTGACCCTGCTGAGCCTCAGCCCGGGGTTGCCAAAAGGTGACAAAAACCCCCCAAATCACCCCCAAACCAGCAAAAACAGCCAAAAACCAGCCAAAATTACCCCCAAAACAGCCAAAAAACACCCCAAAATGACCCTGCTGAGCTTCACGCCGGGGCTGCCAAAAGGTGACTAAAAACACTCCAAAATGGCCCAAATCACCCCCAAAATTGCCGAAACCACCCAAAACCAACCTAAAACACCCCAAATACCCCAAAATCAGCCCAAAACCACCCCAAAAACTGCCAAAACCAGCCCAAAACAACCAAAAACAGCCAAAATCACCTGAAGTCACCCACAATATTTTTTTTAATGTTTTTCCCTCAATTCCTGGTTTATAATTTTTATAATTTTCCCAATTCTCAATTTATAATTTTTATAAATTTTCCCCAATTCCCAATTTATCATTTTTTATCGTTTCCCCAATTTACAATATTTGTTATATTTAATAATATTTTGTCATTTTCCCCAATTCCCGGTTTACAATACTTTACAATTTCCCCATTTTTATCATTTTATTCAATTTTCCCATTCTTATAATTTTTAAAATTTTACCATTTTTATAATTTTTAAAATTTTCCCATTTTCATAATTTATTTACAATTTTCCCATTTTTACCCTTTGTTACAATTTTCCCATTTTTATAATTTTTCAATTTTCCCGTTTTTGCCATTTTTTAAAATTTTCCCATTTTTCAAATCATTTTTACAATTTTCCCGTTTTTACAATTTTTTTAAATTTTTCCCATTTTTATCATTTTTTACAATTTCCCCATTTTTATCATTTTACCATTTTCCCATTTTTGTCACTTTTTGCAATTTTCTCATTTTTATCATTTTTTGTAATTTCAGCATTTTATCATTTTTACAATTTTTCCATTTTTATCATTTTTTACCATTTTCCCATTTTTATTTTTTTTTTCAATTTTCCCATTTTTTTCCATTTTTTCCAGTTTTCCCATTTTTATAATTTTTTACAATTTTCCCATTTTTCCCATTTTTTGCAATTTTCCCGATTTTGTCATTTTTCAGGTCTCTTCCCCGCTCGGTTATTTTTACCATTTTTTGTAATTTTCCCCAATTCCCGTTTTTTCCCTATTTCCAGGGCTGTTCGCGGTCGAGCTCGAGCGCGGCCAGGGACGGGAGGCGGTGAGGGTGAGGCGCTTCCGGTGCAGGACCCGGATTGGGGGTTTTGGGGGGTTTTGGGATTCTTTTGGGGAGGATTGGGGGGTTTTTAATAGATTTTTGAGGGATTTTTGGGGGATTTTTGGGAGATTTTCGGAGTTTTTGGGGTGGGTTTTTTGGGGATTTTTGCGGGTTTTGGGGGGATTTTTGGGTATTTTTTGGGGGCATTTTTAGGGGGAGGTTTGGGGGATTTTGGGGGATTTTTTGGGAATTTTTTGGGGGTTTGGGGTGTTTTTTTTGGGGGAAGGTTTGGGGGTTTTAGAAGGATTTGGGGGATTTTTGGAGGAGGTTTGTGGGATTTTGTGGGATTTTGAGGGGACGTTTGAGGGATTTTTTTGGGGTTTTTTGGGGAAGGTTTGGGGTTCTAGAAGGATTTGGGGGATTTTTGAGGGAGGTTTTTTAAAGATTTTGGGGGTTTTGGGGGGAATTTTTGGGGATTTTTGGGGGAAGGTTTGGGTGTTTTAGAAGGATTTAGGGGATTTTTGGGAGAGGTTTGGGGATTTTGGGGGGATTTTTGGGGAATTTTTGGGGATTTGGGGGGAATTTTTGGAAATTTTGGGGGATTTTATGGGAATTTTTGGGGATTTTGGGAAATTTTGGGGAATTCTGGGGCATTTTAGGGAGATTTTTTGGGGATTTTGGGGAATTTTAGGGGATTTTGAGGAAATTTGGGGGGAATTTGGGGAATTTTGGGGGATTTTATGAAGATTTTATGGGAATTTCAGGGAATTTTGGGGGATTTTTGGGGGAATTTTTGGGAATTTAGGGGGAGTTTTTTTGGGGGAATTTTGGGGGGAATTTTGGGGAATTTGGGGGAATTTGGGGGGATTTTATGGGGATTTTGGGGGGAATTCTTGGGAATTTTGGGGGAAATTTTGGGAGATTTGGGGAATTTTTGGAGATTTTATAGGGATTTTGGGGGATTTGGGGGGGAACTTTGGGAATTTTTGGGAAATTTTGGGGGATTTTTTTGGAAATTTTGGGAATTTTATAGGAATTTTGGGGAATTTTGGGGGAATTTTTGGGAATTTTGGGGAATTTTGGGGAAATTTTTGGGAATTTTGGGGAATTTTGGGGAATTTTTGGGGAATTTTTGGGATTTCTGGGGGGATTTTAAGGAGATTTTTTTGGGATTTTGGGGGGAATTTCGGGGAATTTTTGGGAGATTTTTTGGGAGAATTTTTTGGGATTTGAGGGAGAAATTGGGAATTTGGGGATTTTATTTCTAAATTTTGGGGGATTTTGGAATTTTTGTATTTTTATTTATTTTGGAGAATTTGAGGGAATTTTGAGATGATTTTCTGGGATATTTTAGGGACAATTTTTTTGTGATCAGCACGCGGATTTTGGGGTGCCCAGGTGAGATTTTGGGGTGGTTTTGGGTGCCCAGGTGAGATTTGAGAGTGATTTTGGGGTGCCCAGGTGAGATTTTGGGATGGTTTTGGATGCCCAGGTGGGATTTTGGGGTGTTTCTGGGTGCCCAGATGAGATTTGGGGGTGGTTTTGGCTGCCCAGGTGCTCAGGGCGGCGGCCGAGCGAGACCGGGGCCGGATCCAGCAGAAATTGCTGGAGCTGAAATTCCTGAGGGGCTTTGAGTGAGGGGGGGAAAAATCCCAAATTTTGGGTCTGAACCCCAAATTCCTCTGCAAACTGCAAAATTTTTGGGGGATGTTTAGGGATTTTTTGGGGATTTGTGGGGAAGGTTTGGGGGTTTTGGGGGGATTTTTGGGGAATTTTGGGGATTTTGGGGGGATTTTTTATGGGGAGGTTTGGAGGTTTGAGAAGGATTTAGGGGATTTGGAGGGATTTTTGGGAATTTTTTTGGGGATGTTTGGGGGATTTTTTTGGGGGATTTTGGGGGGAGATTTTTTATTTGGGGGGGATTTTTTTGGGATTTTTTTATTTTTGGAAAATTTGGAGTTTTTCAGGGAAATTTGGGAGTTCGGGGATGAATTTTGACGTTTTTTCGGGGGTTTTGGGGTAAATTTTGGGGTTTTTTTGGTGATCCCGGATTTTGGGGTGCCCCAGGTCCCTTTTGGGGGTCACCCCTTTTTTCGGGGGCGGTTTTTGGGTGGATTTTCGCCATTTCTGGGTCATTTTTGCCGTTTTTGGGTCATTTTTTGGATGGATTTACCCCGGGTTTTTTGGGATTTTGGGTTAATTTTGGGGGTTTTTTTGATGATCTCGGATTTTGGGGTGCGCCAGGTCCCTTTTGGGGGTCACCCCTTTTCCCGGGTGCCGCGCGCTGCCCCAGGAGCGGCGCGACCAGGTGGGGGAGGGGCACCCCAAAATTTGGGGGGGTGGGGGGAACCCCAAAATATGGGTGGGACCCGAAATATGGGGGAGGAGGAATCCCAAAATATGGGGGAGGGGGACCCAAAATATGCGGGGGAGACCCAAAATAGGAGGGAACCGAAATATGGGGGAGGGGGAGCCCAAAATGTGTGTGTGGGGCACCCCAAAATTGGGAGGGGGAACCCTAAAATATGAAGGGGATCGAAATATGGGGGACAGGGACCCCAAAATTGGGGGGGGGAAACAACACCAGAATTGGAAGGGAACACCAGAATGGGGGGGACCTCAAAATATGGGGGGGGGAACCAAAATATGGAGGGGACTCAAAAATTTGGGGGAGCAACCCCAATATTGGGGAGGGGGGAGACCAAAATATGGGGGAGTGGGAACCAAAATATGCGGGGGGACCCCAAAATTGTGGTGGGGATCTGAAATATGGGGGGGACCCAAAACTGAGGGAGGGACCCAAAATTGGGGGGGGGGGGGGCCTGAAATATAGGGGAGGGGGAACCCCAAAATATGGGGGGCGTGGACTCGAAATTTGGGAGGCGGAACCCCAAAATTAGGGGAGGAACCCTAATATGGAGGGAGGGGCACAAAATTGGGGGAGGGGATCCCTAAAATATGGGGGGAGGGGATCCCAAGATATGAGGGGGTTGGGAGTGGGACCCCAAAATTTGGGGGCATTTTAGGGTTTTTGGGGTTTGAGATTTGGATTTTTGGGATTGCAGGTTTAGATGTTTGGGGGTTCAGGTTTGGATTTTTGGGTCTTGGGGGATTTTTTGGGGTATCAGCTTTGGATTTTTGGGGTTTCTGGTGTGGATTTTTGGGGTTTCAGATTTGGATTTTTGGGGTGTCATGGGTGGACTTTTGGGATTTCTGGTTTGGATTTTGGGGGATTCAGGGGGAAGATTTTGGGGTTTCAGGTTTGGATTTTTGTGGTTTCTGGGGTGCCTTTTTGGGGTTTCAGGTTTGGATTTTTGGGTCTTGGGGGGATTTTTGGGGTTTCAGGTTTGGATTTTTGGGGTTTCTGGGGTGGATTTTTGGGGTTTCAGATTTGGTTTTTTGGGGTTTCTGAGGGGAATTTTTGGGGTATCAGGTTTGGATTTTTTGGGGTTTCTGGTTTGGATTTTTTTGGTTTTGGGGTGGATTTTCGGGGTTTCTGGGGGGCAGTTTTTGCTGTGGGGTCTGTTTTTTCTCTCTGGCTGTTTTTGGGGTCCCCCCTCCCCAGTTTCCCCTTTTCCCCCCAGATCTGCTTCGGCTCTGCCTCCTGGAGCTGTCCTGGTTCCGGTTCGTGCAGACGGATCCAAACGGGGCCAATTTTCTGTATGAGCCTGAAAGCCACACGGTGAGGGGCACCTGGGACAGCACTGGGATATCCCTAAAATAGCACAGAAACATCCCAGAAACAGCCCAAAAATATCCCTGACATATCCCTGAAATATCACAGAAACAGCCCAAAAATATCCCTGACATATCCCTGAAATATCACAGAAACATCCCAGAAATAGCCCTGAAATATCCCTGAGATATCCCTGGAATAGCAGAGAAACATCAGAGAAATAGCCCTGAAACAGCACTGAGATATCCCTGGAATTGCACCAAAAACATCCCAGAAATATCTCAGATTCATCCTGAGATAGCACTGAGATATCCCTAAAATAGCACAGAAACATCCCAAAATATCCCTGAAATATCCCTGACATATCCCTGAGATATCCCTGAAATATTCCTGAAATATCTCCAAAAACATCCCAGAAATATCCCTGAAATATTCCTGAGATATCCCAGAAATAGCACAGAAATAGAACAGAAATATCCCCAAAACATCCTAAAAACATCACTGAAATATCTGTGGAATATCACAAAAAAATCCCTGAAATATCCCAAAAATATCACAAAAAAATTCTCAAAACATCCCAAAAATATCCCAAAAAATCCCCCAAAAATCTCAAAAAATACCCCAAAAATATCCCAAAATATTTTAAAAAATATCCCAAAAATATATAAAAAAAAAATCCCCAAAAAAATGCCGAAAATATTCAAAAAACACCCCAAAAACATCTCAAAAAAATCGCCAAAAATCTCAAAAATCTCAAAAAAATCCGAAAAAATATCCCAAAAAGATCCCAAAATATCCTCAAAATATCCCCAAAAATATCACAAAATATCACAAAAAAATTCCCAAAAATATAAAAAAAATCCTCAAAATTTTCCCAAAATATCCCCAAAAATCCCAAAAATATCCTTAAAAATATCCCAAAAAAAATCCCAAAATATCCCAAAAAATCTCAAAAAAATCTCAAAAATATCCCAAAAATATAAAAGAAAAATCCAAAAAATATCCTCAAAAATATCCCAAAAACATCCCAAAAAATCCCCAAAATATCACAAAAAACCCAAAAAATATCCCCCCAAAAGCCCCCCAAAACATGATAAAATATTCCAATAAACCCCCAAAAAATCCCTCAAAAATCCCAAATTTATCCCACAAATACCCAAAAATACCCCCAAAAACCCCCAAAAATATATATAAAAAAAAAAATCCCCCCCCCCCAAACCCAAAAATATCCCCCAAAAAAACCCCAAAAATCAAAATAATTTTGGGATATTTTGGGGATTTTCTGGGATATTTTGGGGATTTCTGTAGATTTTGGGGAATTTTTTTGAAGATTTTTTGGGGTTTTTTTTGTGATTTTCTGGGATTTGGGGGAGATTTTGGGGGAATTTTGGGGGAGATTTTGGGGGAATTTTGGGGAATTTTGGGAAATTCTTGAGGAAATTTTGTGGATTTGGGGGGAATTTGGGGGGAATTTGGGAATTTTGAGGAGTTTTGGGGGGATTTTTTGCAAAGTTTAGGGAATTTTGAGAAAATTTGGGGGGATTTGGGGAAGATTTTTCTGTGGATTTTGGGGGATTTTTGGGGATTTTTAATTGGGAATTTTTTGGGGATTTTTGGGATTTTTACTTGGGATTTTTGGGGAATTTATTTGGAATTTTGAGGGATTTGGGGGATTTTTGGGATTGCTTATTTGGGATGTCTTGGGGATTTTTATTTGGGACTTTTGTTTTGGGGTTTTTTTTGTTTTTTTTTATTTTTATTCGGGATTTTTGGGGGAATTTTTGAGGATTTTGGGATTTTTGGAATACTTATTTGGGATTTTTGGGGGGATTTTTGGGGGGATTTTAGGAGGGATTTTTGGGGGGATTTTAGGGGGGATTTTATTGGGTTTTTTGGGGATTTTTGGGGGATATTTTGGGGATATTTTAGGATTTTTATTTGGGGATTTTGGGGATTTTATTTGGGATTTTTGGGAAATTATTTTTTATTTTTCTTTGGGATTTTTTGAGGGATTTTTGGGATTTTTATTTGGGATCTTTGGGGGGATTTTTGGGAGATTTTTGAGGATTTATTTGGGATTTTTGTTTGGGATTTTTGTTTGGGACTTTTTGGGTGATTTGGGGGATTTTGATCTGGGATTTTATCTGGGATTTTTATTTGGGATTTTTGGGGGGATTTTTTGGGGATTTTTTGGGTATTTTTGGGGATTTTGAGGATTTTTATTTGGGATTTTTGGGATTTTATTTAGGATTTTTTTGGGATTTATTTGGGTTTTGGGGGATTTTTGGCTCCCCCAGGAAACCCTGTTGGATTTTGGGTCGTGCAGAGAATTTGAGAGGGAATTCACCAACCTGTACATCGAGGTGCGGGGGGGAAATGGGGGAAAAATGGGAATTTTGGGGAATTTGGGCGATTTTATGGGGATTTTGGGAAGAATTTTAAGAAATTTTGGGGAATTTGGGGCAAAAAAAAAAGGAATTTTGGGGAATTGTGGGAGATTTTGGAAAATTTGGGGAAAATTTGGGAGATTTTATGGGGATTTTGGGGGAAAATTTGGGGTAATTTTGGGGGATTTGTGGGGGATTTTATAGGGGAATTTTTGAGAGAATTCTGGGGATTTTGGAAAGATTTTTGGGAGATTTTATGGGAATTTTGGGGGAAATTTTGGGAATTTTTGGGGAATTTGGGGGGAAATTTGGCGAATTTTGGGGGAAATTTGGTGAATTATGGGGGAAATTAGGAGGAATTTTGGGGGAAATTTGGCGAATTTTATGAAGATTTATGGGAATTTCGGGGAATTTTGGGGGATTTTTGGGGGGAATTTTGGGAATTTAGGGGATTTGATGGGGATTTTTGGGGGAAATTTGGGGAATCTTGGGAATTTGGGAGGATTTTATGGGGATTTTTGGGGGAATTTTTGGGAATTTTGGCGGAAATTTTGGGAGATTTTGGGGAAATTTTGGAGATTTTTGGGGGATTTGGGGGGGAACTTTGGGAATTTTTGGGGATTTTGGTGGAATTTTTGGGAATTGTGGGGGATTTTATGGGAATTTTGGGGGATTTTGGGAAATTTTGGGGAATTCTGGGGCATTTTAGGGAGATTTTTTGGGGATTTGGGGGAATTTTAGGGGATTTTGGGGGGAATTTCGTGGAATTTTTGGGAGACTTTTTTGGGAGAATTTTTGGGGATTTGAGGGAGAAATTGGGAATTTGGGGATTTTATTTTTAAATTTTGGGGGATTTTGGAATTTTTGTATTTTTATTTATTTTGGAGGATTTGAGGGAATTTTGAGACGATTTTCTGGGATATTTTAGGGACAATTTTTTGTGATCAGCACTCGGATTTTGGGGTGCCCAGGTGAGATTTTGGGGTGTTTTTGGGTGCCCAGGTGAGATTTGGGAGTGATTTTGGGGTGCCGAGGTGAGATTTTGGGATGGTTTTGGATGCCCAGGTGGGATTTTGGGGTGTTTTTGGGTGCCCAGGTGAGATTTTGGGATGTTTTTGGGTGCCCAGGTGGGATTTTGGGGTGTTTTTTGGTGCCCAGGTGAGGCTTTGGGATGTGTTTGGCTGCCCAGGTGCTCAGGGCGGCGGCCGAGCGGGACCGGGGCCGGATCCTGCAGAAATCGCTGGAGCTGAAATTCCTGACGGGCTTTGAGTGAGGGGGGGAAAAATCCCAAATTGTGGGTCTGAACCCCAAATTCCTCTGCAAACCCCAAAATTCGAGGTACCAAACCCCAAAATTCAGGGTCCCAATCCCCAATTTTGGGGTTTCTCAACCCAATTTCTTACCTCAGTTTTTCCCCCGCACCCCAATTTTGCGTCCCCCCAATTCCTGTTCCCCAATTTCAGGGTCCCAATCCCAATTCCTGCTCCTCCCCCCCCCCAATTTCAGGGCTCCACTCCCCAATTTCGGGGGTCTCTCCCCCAATTTGGGGGTCTCTCCCCAGTCCCAGATCTCTCCCCCCCAATTCCTGGGTCTCTCCCCAATCCCTGGGGTCTCTCCCAAATCCCGGGGTCTCTCCCCAATCCCGGGGGTCTCTCACCCCAAATTCTCCTCCCAGGCACTGCTTTCTCTGCATGTCCAGGCCGTGGTGCTGCTGGGGGAGCCCTTCTGGGGGTCTCAGCCCTTCGATTTTGGGATGCAGGGCACGGCCCGGGGGCTGGGGGGACTGCTCCCCCAAATGAAAAGGGGTCGCCTGGGACCCCACCCCCCGAGCCCAGCTACACCCTACACCGAAAACTGGGGGGGCTGTTCCTGTCCTGCGCCCACCTGGGGGGGCGTGTGCACTGCAGGGAGATCTTCCAGGAGGGGTACGAGGGGTACTGGGACCCCAAAAACAGAGAGGGGACCCCAAAATCCACCCCAAAAATGGAACTGGAGTCGGGTGTGCATCCCCCTCCCCAATAAAGGAGATTGCACCCCAAAATCCATCTGAGTCTGGATTTGGGTCTGGGGGCTCTTCCAGGAGGGGTACGAGGGGTACTGGGACCCCAAAAACAGAGAGGTGTGAGAGTCCATCCGAGCCTCTTGTCTGTTTCTGCCCAACGACCCTCTCCTGAGGCCTGCGCTGGCCACGGATGGGAGCAACGCCAAGTGACTGTTCCACAGGTGATGCCTACCAGGACTGGTTTTTCATGACAACTAGTCATGGGGCGCTGACTCAACAAAGCTCCCACAGATGGAAGAACAATGCATTGGTCAGTATGGGCTGCCCTGCGTGTGTCCATAACAACAAAGATGGTTTGGTGTTCCTTGAAGCGTCTTGTTTCCACCTGATCCTCAGGGTAATGAGCTCCACATACAATAGTTCATAAATCTTCCCACCTTTTGGCCAGAAGCCACTCGCTTTGGGAAAGGACTATGAAAGTGACTTTCTCAGAGGAGACCCCCGAGATCTCCCCAGACGGCAACAGACCTCTACTGGCTGGTTCCACGAGGATTCGTCTGCCCGTCTTGGTGCCTATAATCCTGATCCCCCTTTCTCTCTCTCTCTCTTTCTCTCTCTCTCTGTCCCACTATCGCATTTTGGTTGGCACTAAATAAAGTGCATTTATGTAAAAGTAAACTGTTTTTGTCCCCTGCTGTGTCTTTTCCCCTCTGAGATCCATAAAAGAACCAGTCACGACTCCCGCTCGGGTTGGGCAGAACATGACACACCTCAACAGCACACAGCCAGCAGTATCAGATGAATCAAGATACCATTATCCCCACCCATAAAATTTTGGCTAGAAACTCAAAGGGTGCTCAGTAAAACCCACTCACCCTTCAACAGCCCCAGTTTGCCTGTGGGCAAGTCTGACAGACAATAGAAATTGACTGTAGGCTATTGTGCCTTGAATGAAGTGACTCCACTGTGGGAGCTAAGACAGAGTGTTGTGGATTTACTTAACATAAGCAGCTTGGTAACCAAGATGCCTTGGCAAGAGAAAACAGAGCTTTGAAGACTCCATGAAGATTAGATAAGACTGGTGACAGGAAAGAAGAATGAATCAAGCAGAAATGTTGCAAAATGTGCAAGCTTGTCTGTGTGATGTTTAACCCAATCAATGTGATAGAAAATTACCAGCTTTCCTAAAAATTGTATATAAGCATATGTAGCTGAGATTAAATTTGGATTCTGATCCCCAGTCAGTAGACCCCCTCTCTCTCCCAGTCGTTGATTCTCCAGTGCTGAGCGCTGCCGTGCCGGACACACTGGATCTCCAGGAGGAGCTGCAGCCCAAGGCAGCAAAGTGGCACCATTGACATTGCCAATGCATTTTTCTCCCTTCCTTTGGCAGCAAAGTGCAGGCCTCAGTTTGCTTTCACCTGGAGGGACATGCAGGACATCTGGAACCAACTGCCCCAGGGGTGGAAACACAGCCCCACCATCTGCCACGGGCTGATCCAGGCTGCACTGGAAAAGGGTAAAGCTCCAAAACATCTGCAATACATCAATAACATCATTGTGTGGAGGAACACGGCAATAAAAGTATTTGAGAAAGGAGAGAGGATCATCCAGATTCTGCTGGAAAAAGGTTTCGCCATTGAGAAGAGCAAAGTCAAGGGACCTGCCTGAGAGATCCAGTTCCTGGGAGTAGAGTGGCAAGATGGACAGAGCCAGATCCCCACTGAAATGATCAATGAGATCATCACAGTGTCTCCACCAACCAGCAAGAAGGAAACACAAGCTTTCCTAGGGGCCATAGGTTTTTAGAGAATGCATTCCTGAGTGCAGCCGCATTGTGAGCCCTCTCTGCCTGGTCACCCTAAGAAGAACAATTCCAGCTGTGGCCCTAAACAGCAACAAATCTTCACCCAGACCAAGCAGAAAATCGTTCATGCAGTGCCCTTGGCCCAGTCAGGACGGGACCAGAGGTGAGGAATGTGCTTTACTCTGCAGCCAAGAACAATGGCTTGTCCTGGAGCCTTTAGCAGAAGGTGCCTGGGGAGACTCGAGGCCAAGAACTAGAATTCTAGAGCCAAAGTTACACAAAGTCTGAAGCAAACTACACTCACAAAAAAAAAAAAAAAAAAAAAAAAAAAAAAAAAAAAAAAAAAAAAAAAAAAAAAAAAAAAAAAAAAAAAAAAAAAAAAAAAGTCTTATCTGCCTATAATAAGAATGTTCAAGCCACCTCAAAAGAAATTATCACAAAAGCACAACTCCTCCTGGCACCCTGACTCCCGGTCTCCCGGTGCTGGGGTGGTTGTTTAAAGAAAAGGCTCCTCTACCCACCACGCCACCCACACCACATGGAGCCCATGGATTGCTCTCATCACACAGCACGGCTGGATTAGAAACACAAATCACCCTGAAATTTTTAAAACAGTTAAAACCTGCCACAAGATTAAAACCTTAGTCTCACTAACAAAAAGGAGCAAAAAAAAGTAACCCAGGCTAAAAAGCTCCACCATACAACCAGCTACCAGCACAAGAAACACGCTGTGCTCTTGTCACTGACAGTTTCTGTCTCATGGTTGAGATGAACCAGAAGTGGAAAGTGGTCGCAGGGAGCCCCACACGACGAGTCACACAAGCTACTGAAGGAGAAGGTGAATCAAGTGCACTTGCTGAACTCAAAGCCATTCAGCTGGCCCTGAACACTGCTGAAAGACAGAACTGGCCAAAGCTCTACCTTTATACTGGATCATAAATAGTAACCAATGCTCTGTGGAGTTAGCTAGGGAGGTAAAAAAAGGCCAGCTAGCAACATAAAGAAAAACCAATTGAGGCTGCTGATGAGTGCAAAAACATTGCCACTCAGACATACTCTCTGTAAATGTCCATCATGTAGACGGCCACGTCCCCAAAAGTCAAGCTAATAAAGAACACTAAAACAAGGAGCAAGTAAATCAAGCTGCAAAAATAGAGATGTCACCAATAAATTTAAATTAGCAACATAAGGGAGAGTTGTTCCTAGCTCAATAGGCCCATACTGCCTCAAGCCATCAAGGCAAAAATGCCACCTATAAGTAGGCACAAAACTGAAAAGCACATTTAACTATAAATTGCATTTCTCAAGTTATCCATAACTGTAAGACGTGCTAAAATCAAGCAAGTCAAGCTGATAAGGCCTCTCTAATATGGGGGGCAGTATTCCAAATATAAGTATAAAGAAGCCCAGCAAATGAACTACATCACACTACCTCAAACCCCCCAAGGCAAGTGCTACGTGATCACAATTGTAGAAGCCACCACTAGATCATTAGAAACCTACCCTGTACCTCACACTACTACTCAAAACACCGTCTGAAGCCCAAAAAAGCAAGTCCTATAAAGACACAGCACCCCTGAGAGAATCATCAGACAACAGGACCCATTTCAAGAACAGCCTTAGAAACACCTCAGCCAAAAACCAGGATATTGAATAAATAGATCATATCCCTTATCACATACCAGCTGCCAGGAAAGTTGAACTGTACAACAGACTACTTAAAATTACCCTAAAGGCACTTGGCAGGGAAACATCCAAACATTGAGAAATGAACTTAACAAAAGCCATCTAAACAGTCAACACCTGAGAGTCCATCACTTAAGCAAGTCCTGCCCAGTCTGAAGCCTTGCACACAGTGCATGGGGATAAAGTTCCTGTAGTACACATAAAAGGTATTTTAAGACTGTTTAGATTAGGCCCACCTCAAGCAAAGGCAAACCAATCCATACAATTTCTTTTGCTCAAAAACCTAGTTACACTTCGTAGGTAATGCAGAAAGATAAAGAAACACATTGAGTACCACAGAAAAACCAAATCTTAAGTGAGAACTGTGTGTAAAGTTTCACTGTGGATAAAAACATATAGCAGAGTTGAAAGAAGGTATTAATTAAGGTAGGATGCAGATGGTAATAGAATAAGGAGTAGATAATGTCTTAAGTTGCAATGCAAGATGCAAGCAGAAGTATACATTCTATCACCATCTGCTGAAACCAGGTGGAGCAGGGCTCCTTATCTCTTCCATGACCCATCCCTCAGAACTCCTCCCCACAAGGAGTTATACCTTATGGGAGATGCCCCACACAAGGAGAAAAGCCAAGTATTTCCTACCTAAATAAAACCTGAAATTTGAAACATCAGAGCAACCTTTCCCACTAAATTCCCAGAAGAAGACCAGGCCTATCTTCATCACCACTAGATGTTAAAAAATGTAACTACACCCTTCTCCAAAATCATTTCTTCAAAAAACCACATCTATCCCTCCAAGAAAACTACAGGTACCATTATTAAGACTGTAACCAACACCCTGAGCAACAGGGTTACAGGCTGCATTCTGACCTTACCATTGTTTTGGTCTTTATATTACTAACTTTTATTTTCATTTTCCCAGTGAAAAACTGTTATTCTAAATCCCATATCCTTGCCAGGGAGCTCCTTAATTTCCAACCCATATTTATTTAGAGGGAGGGAGTTTGCATTTTCCGTTTCAAGAGAAGCTCCAGAGCTCTTTAGCAGACACCTGTCTTTCCAACCAAGACAGTGCCCTGCTGCAGCTCCATCCCCATGGCAGGATCCACGCTGGATGATCCCCGGGGACCCTCGGTGGGCAGAGCACCCCTGAGCCCTGGTGCTGCTAATCCATGTTGGGAAGACACCTGGCTGGGGGCTCCACATCCGCCCCGTGGCCTGGATTTTCTTTGCATTTCTCTTTCTCCTTCCCAAACACCCAGAACCAGAGTAAAAATAGAGATGTGAAATAACGACCTGCTTGGGGACACGGGGGAATTTTCCAGGGGTTGAGGGGGACGCTCGGTTCCAGGGATTTGAGGGGTCCTGGGAGGGACCTGGGGGTTGCTCAGGGCGTTGGGCACCCCAGTTCCAGCGGCTCTGGCTGCGCTGGGAGACCGCTGGGAGCGAAGGAGGAGCGGGGGGAAGAGGAGGAGCGGGAAGAGATGGAAGAGAAGCAGCGGGAGGAAGAGGAGGGACACAGGAGGAGCAGCAGGAAGAGAAGGAGCAATTTTGGAACCACGCGCTTCACTCGCCGGCTCGCTGAGGTCGCAGTTTCCCCGGGTCCGGCAGCATCGCACCCCAAAATCCCGCAGGTGAGCGGAGAGGGGGAGCTCGCCCCAAATCCATCATGGGGGGCTTCAGGAGGGTTTATTTTTCGGTTCAGGAGATGTTTGGATGTTGGAGGAGCCCAAAGCCGAGGGAGAAATGGCCCTGGCGGGATCTTGGCCGCTCCCATGTGGCGATGGCCCGGTATCGTCGGGGAGGGGGCGATATTGGCTCTGGGGAATCCCCGACAGAGCCGGGGGGGAAGGCGGGAGCCCCAGAACGAGGAGAGCACAGAGGGGCGATCCTGGAGCCGGGGGACCCCGGCAGCCTGGAGGGGTGCGGGAGGTTGGTGCTGAGCAGGGTCCAGGCCCCTAAGGCTGAAAGGGGCGCTGACTTCTCCAGCTGCCCTTGGGCAGCGCCACCATCAAACCCAACGTGCTCAGCCCTTGTTTCCCCCCCCCCCCCCCCCCCCAACCAGGATTTCCCAAATCTTGTCTGCATTAAGGAGGAGGAGGCCGTGAGGATGAGGTCGATGGCCCGGGAGCCCCAGGCCGTGAGGAGGAAGTCAGTGCCCCTTTCCCCCTGTGTCCTGCTCCGTCCCCCAGCCCAGCACGGCCCCGGCTGCAGCACACCCCTGGGGGGATCTCCTTGCCCTTGCCTGTGGCACGAAGGCAAATCCCATCCTATCCTTGTCCTTCCTCCCCCAGAGAGGGAGCTGAGCACGGACAGCAGGGAGGACAAATCCTCACGGCACAGCCTCAGGCAAGAGGCCGTTTGCAGCGGCTCCACGGCGCAGGAATGCAATGGGGAGGAAAAGCCCCGCAGATCCCGCAGCAGGAGGGGCTGCAAACGCACAGCCCAGGGATCCCAGCAGGAAAGAGCCAGCCCGGGCCGGGGAGGCGACCAGAGCTCGGAGCTGGGGCTGCGTGAGCAGCTTCACCATGGGGAGAAACCCCACAAGTGCTCGGAATGTGGGAAGGGCTTCAGGAGGAGATGGGACATGATCAAACACCAGAGGAGCCACACTGGGAAGAGGCCCTACGAGTGTGATAAATGCAGGAAGAGGTTTCACACCAGCTCCTGTCTCCTCAGGCACTATCGCATTCACACAGCGGAGAGGCCCTTCTGCTGCCCTGACTGTGGGAAGAGCTTCAATCAAAACTCCAACCTACTCACTCACCGGCACATCCACACTGGGGAGAGACCCTACAAGTGTGATAAATGCAGGAAGAGGTTTGAGAGCAGGTCCAGCCTTCTGAGGCACTATCGCACTCACTGGGATGAGAGGCCCTTCTGCTGCCGCGACTGCGGGAAGGGATTCAAACAAAACACCCTCGTCACCCACCGGTGCATCCACACTGGGGAGAGACCCTACAACTGTCCAGAGTGTGAGAAGAGCTTCTCACAGGGCTCTACCTTGACCAAACACCAACAGAGTCTCCACTGAGGGAAGCCCTGTGAGTGCCCAGAAGGCAGGAAGAGCTTCATGCTCCAGCTCCATCCCCATGGCAGGATCCGCGCTGGATGATCCCCAGGGATCCCCGGTGGGCAGAGCCCCCGCTGAGTCCTGGTGCTGCTGATTCGTGTTGGGAAGACACCTGGCTGGGGGCTCCACATCCTCTTGGCTCCCATCCCAGTCCAATTCCCATTCCCGCTGTCATTCTCTCTCCCTATCCCGTATTCTCTGCCCGTTTGTCATTCCCATATTCCCCCTCCCATATTCCCTGTCTGTTGGGAAGGATAAGGATTTGACAGGAAGCTCTCACAGATATGTATGTACAACATTTTCATTTCTCTATCCAGTGCAGGTTTTGTATTCCTATTCCGAATCCCGTATTCAAATTTCCATTCCCTGTCTTGTCCTCTAAATCCCCATCTGATATTCTCTCTCCAATTGCTATTTCCATATTCTGTGTCCCATTCCCATATTCCCAGTGCCCATTCCTGTTTTTCTTGCCATTCCCATTCCCTTTCCCCATTCCCGAATGTTGGAGTGTGGAACACAGAAGCTTCTCTGAGTCCCTCCAAGACATAATAGAATGAACAAATTAAATTAAAAACCATTAGAAAAACTAAAGTACGTTAAGCCACTCCAAGTGGAAATAGTTCTGTTCTTCAGTTTTAATTAAGTAGAAATATTAAGAGTCATAGATATGAAGTAGAAGTATAAATCTTAGTTTGAACTACTTTGAAATATGTATTAATTGCCTTAGAACGTAAAAGCCATAGAGTCTGGTGGGAGAACCAAGCTGCATAGAGAGCTTAAAAACACAGCTCTAGACAGAATAAAAACAGAGTAAAAATATTTTTTATATTCTTCCCATAGAACAGGTAGGCCATATGCACTAGTTAGACGTAAACTTTCGCATTAGAAAACCAGAATTCTAATAGGTTTGGTAGAAATTCTTCAGGTTCATGGTTTTGACTCACTCAGTAATTTGTCAATAAAAGTCCGTGTGTTGGAGCCAGAGCTCTCTCTTTCTCCTCTCTCGTCACTCTCTCTTTTCCCCACCATCATCCTCACCACTACCAGCACGTGAGAGAAGAAGAAGAGGAAGATGAAGAAGAAAAGAACAGAAGAAGAAAGGCCAGGGAGCATCTGCCTCTGGAGACTCTGCACCAGCCGCAGCTTTGACCTCTTGCAGCAGAGAGCTGCTCCTGCTTCCATCGGGACTTTATGGCAGAGAGATTGAACAGAGACTGGAGAGCCTTGGGGTCTTTGCCTTTGGAGCCTGACGTGCCTTCACAAGAAACAACTTTACAGCAGCCAGCAACTGCTCTGCCCTTGGAAGATCTAAAGCCACAACCAATCCCCACAGCCGGTGCCAGTCCTGGTGCCGTTCCTGAGGGCGCCTCTGCCACGGGGGCCTGATGGCTCCACAGCTCGAGCTGCCTGTGCCACACGAACCCTTCAGCCCTGCTGCTGCCCTTGGCCAGCTGCAGAGAGCACAAGGCTTTGGGCATTGCTCAGGGCCCCCAGCTGGCCACAGCAGCCCATCCTGCTTGCAGGCCTGGGCTCAGAGCCCTCCCTCCTGCTGGGGCCGTGCAGGGGCCATGGGCCTGCCCCAGGCTCCTGTTCTGCCCCAGGAGCAAGGCTGCAGCTCCAGCCTTTGGGCCCTGGGCCGCAGCAGCCCAGGGCAGGCCCAGCTGCAGAGCTCCCAGCCCCGATGGGCTTCACTGCAGCACTGCTGAACACTGATCCCCATCCCAGATTCTCTCTCTGCTTGCTGCTTCCACATTCCCTGTCCTGTTCCCATATTCCCATCCCCGGTCCTATTCCCAGTCCCTGTCCTGCATTACCCATCCCAGTTTGTTTCTTAGTTTGGATCCTGTAGTCCTGGTCCCTGTTCCTTATTCCTGGTTCCCTTCCTGCTTTAACTCTTGTAGTCCAGGTCCCTGTCCGCATTCTATGTGCCAAATTCCTGGTCCCTTTCCTCCTTCCTGGTCCCATTCCCAAACCTGGTCCCATTCTCAGTGTGATAGTTGATAAAAGATTCGTGTTAATCATGGAAGTTTTGGAGTTTCTATAAACCAAAATACTTAGGTGAGGCATGGACCTAGATAAAGGAAAATATACAATTAAATCATCCTGTTTTAAATCCCTGTGTTATGAATATTATGTTTTCTAAATAAGTTGTATTTACTGCCAGCTTGCAAAACAAGACTTTGCAATAGCCCTGATAATTTTTCAAGCTTAAACTTCCTGCCTTTGAGTAATCAATTGTGGCCTCTCTACTAAGACGAGACTTCCTGACTTCAGCCATTCTTTGTCTACCAAGAGCAGATGGTTATCTATGAGACTTGGAAAATCGCCTAGAGACTTCACATTGCCCAGAGACTTCATGGATATTTTTTGACCACCACTGCTTACCTGGCAAAATTATGACAGCAAAAAAACCATTATTGATTGCGATGAGAAAACCATTCTATAAAGAGAAGCTGCAAACCGAAGTTCGACGGAGCATGGAGAGGGCAGTGACCCATTGATTCATTGATTCATCTATATGAAATAAATCAACCTAAATTTTGCTGAATATCGGGACTTTTTTGTTTCTCATTTATAACAGTTTTGGTGCTGAGGCCCAGAACGTCCTTGGAGCCCTGAGCAGCGCTGCGATTTCGAGAAGGCTCCCACTGCTGTGGCCCCAGTTCGTCAGTGGTTCTTGGGACCCAACGACCTCACGATACAGACTGAGCAAGGAAAGAGCTCCCTGGAGACTGTGGCAACATCACTTGTAATTCTTGTGCATGAAGACCAGACAGGAGCATGGAAGCTGTGAGTAATTGTCTGGTTTGGGGGAGGTGACAGTGTGCTTGCCTGAATGAGACGTGGATTTTGGCACGGAGCGAGAGCAGAGCCCTTCCATCCGCGGTTCCGGGATCCCGCGAGGGACCCAGCTGGTGAAGGGATGAAGAGAATGAGGGGAGGCTGCTTTTCCCATCCCACTACAGGCAGAGGGTAGGTTCTTTTCCCAATCCCAGCCCAGGCAGAGGTGGGACCTGGGAGGAGAAAAGTGGAGAGCAGCACACGAATCACAGAGGGAAGAGGGAAAGCTGCTTTCCCCATCCCAAGCCCAGGTAGCAGCAAAATTCCTTCCCATCCTGACATAATCAGAGGCAGGATCCGAGCGGAGCACAAGGGGAGCACAAACACCTCAAAACAGTCCTTTGAGGTAAAAATAGGTTTTAAGTCGAAATGAGCCACAAAAGGGTCCAAGTTTTTGTGGTCCACAAAGAAATAGAATTGAGTGAGTGTGAAGGAATGCATATGTATCATTAATTTAAAGTTTAACTTTATTTTCTAAAAAGGTAGATTGTATTGCATTGTTGGAAAAGTTTTCTGTGCTGTGGTGGGGGGAGGTGTAAGTGTTGTTTAAGTTATCAAAGAAACTAGTTAAAAGGAGGAAAAGGCCAGAAATAAACGAACTGGCAGATACTCCATGAGAGGCTTAAATTTGCCAGCCCTTAAATGTATTTGTAAATTCAGAAAAACCAAGTAATCCAGAGAACGGGGAATATTTCACATGTCAGGCAGGAAACACAGAACCCCTAAGGGTTAAAGGTTTTGAAATATCAGAAACCCCAGAGACAGAACAAGAAAACAAAAAGAAAAGAAAGGGCTGAGACCCTCTTAAAATGTTGCCTACCCCGTTAGCATCGGGTTTCCCCCAGCCCCGGTGTTTCCCCAGTCCCGGCACGAAGCTCCAGTGGCTCCCCAGGCTCAGTCCCGGCTGCCGCAGCTGTTTCGTCGCTCGCTCTGGCCGTGGCCCCGCTTCCCTGGCCTCCCCACCCGTGCTAACACAACCCTCGCCGTCCCCTGCCCGTGCCCTGGCCTCCGCACCCGTGCTAACACAACCCTCACCGTCCCCTGCCCATGCCCGTCCCTGCCAGCGCCCGGCCCCGTGCCTGAGCCGCATGTGCCCGGCCCGTGCCCTGATGGGAGTTCTGACAAAAAGCTCTTTGGCAGCGCCAGGGCTGGGCTCCACCTCCAGCCCCTCTGCTTGGGAGGACCAAATCTCCATCCCTCTCTGAACATTGGTGTTTTAGAGATGAGGAAAGAGAGTGAGGCCCTGACATAGTTGGGGTACCAAAACCAAGCTAAAAATGACTTTATGCTGTGTTTCTGCTGTGAAAGAAAAATGCACTGTGGGGGGGGAGGGGGGCCCTCACCTGAAAAGAAGTCTGGAAATAGTCCAGGAAATACAACAGGGGGATCATAACTTCTATCATCTAAGGCCTTTCATAACTCTAAGGACAAGCCCACAAAAAAAAAAAAGTGTAAAGATTTATCGTAAATACTAGGATAAAAAGATTTTGTGTAGTAAATATTACAAAAAGATGTAATGTGTATAATAACACTGTAAAAATAGCAAGGGCAAGGAAGAAAAATAAGATTGCTGTCATTGAAACTGTAGCAATAAAGAATGAAACCAAAATGTAAAAAGGAAATATCTTGCTGGTTCCTAAAATAAGTAATAACATACTGGCTTTTATTAATAGTAATAGACCATCTGACTCACTAAGTGAAAAGTATGGAGTGTGTACAACCTAGGAAAAAGAATAATAGTGCAGTGCCTATTGCTATTGTACACAAAGTAATAAAAAGTATTAATGCTGAATGTAAAGTTATATGTGCAGATAGTTGAAGAGCTGAGATCAAGCTTCTAGAAAAGAAATTACTCTACAGTTTGTCAGTTCAAAGAAATGCAGCATAATTTTAAGTAATGATCAAATGTGTGTGTGTGGTTGTGCTTCTCCAATGCTGTAATCTGGCTGCCTTATAGTGTTAGCTGAGCTAAATACTCATGTAAGACAGCAGCAGGGGAGTGTGCTGCACTTAGTGAATCATAAAAATCACAGAATAACAGAATGTGCTGAGTTGGAAGTGTCCAGCTACC
Organism: Erithacus rubecula; assembly: GCF_903797595.1. Lineage (NCBI taxonomy): Eukaryota > Metazoa > Chordata > Aves > Passeriformes > Muscicapidae > Erithacus > Erithacus rubecula. Next base: position 84,632 of record NW_027635958.1, on the reverse strand, counting down.
CTCTGGGTAACAAATGTCTTCCTGATATCCAACCTGAACCATTGTATAATTCTGTGATTCCTTGAAATGTTTTAATGTTTACAGTGGAGTGTGTGTAGAGCACAGTAACATCTAGTGCTCTGTAAGCACATCAAACTGATGTGGCTTATCCTGAAAACCAAATTAATGCAATAAACAAGACAATGCAGAGGCACAAGTTAGCAGCAGCTACCCAGGTGAGGCTGCATAGAATAAACCTTTATAAAAATAATTGAAGAAACAGCAGTTGGAGCTAAGAAAGGTCTCTGAAGTGTCTTGCTCTTGGCAGTGTGCAAGAAAAAAGAAAGAGGAGATGTTGTATTAGCATGACATGCCTGCTACATATAAACTGTGATGTCTAGTTTAAAAGAAAGTCACTTCAGCAGGTTTTGTACAGTAGTTAAAATTCTAAACAATTAGGGCTGTTAAATTCTCATTTTTAGTATTGTTTGATGTGTATTTGTTTACTATTTCAAATATCTTTCCTCAGTGCTTGGGCAGCCTGTTTTGTGTACAAACAGGAACACTAGCAGGTGACTTTGAGCTTTTGCATCCTTGAGGAAAAATATTTCCACTTAAAACCAAAAGATCAAGACTGTTTTGGTCAGAAAGTTCTCATGTTCTGTCCTTAACCTGTGACTTATATAATAACTTTGCTTTGTAAATGCTGTGCCGCGGGGATTTGTCCTCCCTGCTGTCCATGCTCAGCTGCTTGTCTGGGGGAGGAAGGACAAGGAGAGGATGGGATTTGTCTCCATGGCAGAGAGAAGGGCAAGGAGATCGCCCCACCGCATCCCCAGCAGGAGGACATCAGCAGCAGGACTGTGCTGGGCTGGGAGATGGAGCAGGACACAGGGGGAAAGGGGCACTGACTTCCTCCTCACCCGCCTGCGGCTCCTGGGCCATCTTCCTCTTCCTCATGGCCTCCTCCTCTTTCTTCTTGGTTCCGAAGTCTGGGAAATCCTGTTTTAGGGAGGAAAACAAGGGCTGAGCGCGTTGGGTTTGATGATGGCGCTGCCCAAGGGCAGCTGGAGAAGTCAGCGCCCCTTTCAGCCTCGGGGCCCAGAGCCCACTCAGCACCAACCTCCCGCAACCCTCCAGGCTGCCGGGGGTCCCCTGTCTCTGGGATCGCCCTGAAACACTAATCTTAGAAAATTAAGATTTTAGTTACCATACTGAAAATAATTAAAAATTAGAAGTTAGGAGGGAGTAGTTATCTGAAAGTTAAATAATTAATTGTCTGTCATTTCATGTTTGCTCAGCTTCACTTACAATAGGAAAAGGTGAAGCTAGTGAGTAGACCCAAAGGAACATAGACGATGCAACCAGAAACACACTCTGAAAAATTAGACTATCCCCAGAAATCATTTGTATTATCATTGAAAAAGTCAAGAGTTTAGAGGGAGGAAGACTCACCTTACTTGCTCCTTTTAAGACCCCTCTCACCGAAAATTACCCAGACTTAATTTAAGAAGTCAATCACACGTGCTTTATAGCTATTCAAGCTATTTACTACAGGAAGCAGGGGATGGGAGGGGCTGTCATTATGAATATGTATTTGTTTGAATCCTTTGTCAATAAATAGACTGTGATCACCTGTGATTTTGCAGTGCATCTTAGAGGATTACCTCATGTTGCTGCTCAGCACTGAATAAACGTACACTCTCTAACTTTAAATTGTTAGATTGTTAAATTGTTAATTTGTCCGTCACAGTTAAGTATTGGTATTAGACCAATACTCATATTTTGGTCAATCAGTTGGTGACTCTAGTGGGACCGTGTTCTCTCTGGTGAAGAGGCCAGTGGGATTCGGGACCCCTCTAGGGGGCCACCTGGGATCTTCCTAGGAAGATCCTTTTCCTCACTGGCATCCCAGGGAGCAGAACTAGAACTGCCGGAGATATGGACAAAAAGGTAAGTTTAAAACATATAGACAGGTACCTGTAAGTGAGACAAACTGGTAAGACACTTCGAGACATCGAGCGCACAGTGAAAAAGCCTGAAGTGGATTTGTTTATAAGTTTCCGCGGAATTTGGCAGTGGTTTGTGTTCCAGGTGGGGCTGTAACAGCAGCAGGAACTCTTGCCCCGTAGTGGGGGATAGCAGCGGGCCGGTCGTGGCTGCCAGGAGCAGAGCTTGTGTGTCAGTGGGTCGGCAGAGCTCGAGCAGTGGCAATAACAGCATTGCCAGTATTGCTGTGGTACAGGAGTGTCACGGTCCGCTCAACCCAAGCGGGAGTCATGATGGTTCGTTCAACCCCAGGGTGCAAAAGACAAAAAGCAAGAGACTCAGGTTTTATTCAGCAGCAAGCAGCAGTGCAGTTTATTGCGTGACAACAATTCAGTTTTGAGATAGAAGAGAGAGAGAGAGAGAGAAAGCGGTAAAGGAAACTAAGTAAAAGGAGAGAGAGAGAGAAAGGATGGGGATATACCTACCAACAGATGAGACACATACTCATGGTCATCCGACGATAGATGTGTATTTGATCTGTTGGGGAGAAAGAGATCTCAAAATCTTCTTTAAGAAAGTCACTTTTTACAGTCCTTTTCCAAAGCGAGTGGTCTCTGGCCAAAAGGTGGGAGATAATATTGTATATGGAAATCGTTTCTCCAAGAATCAGATGCTGAAACAGGACGCTATAACCACTACCCTGCTTGAGAGCAGTGTACCATGGCAAGCACCAAGCATACCCACAAACAGTCCCCTGGCATGCATCCACCTTGGCCAGGCCAGAACTCGGGTCCAGAGCGAGTGGGAGGGGTCCAGGGTCTCAGTCTCTGATGATGGTCATGAGGCACACGATGGGATATAGCTAATGAAGCAAAAGGAGAGAGAGAGAAAGGATGGGATATAGCTACCAACAGACGGGATGCATCCTTGTGGTGGTCTGACGATAGACACGTCTTCAATCCGTTGGGAAGAAAGAGATCTCAAAGTCTCTTTAGGAAAGTTACTTTTTATAGTCCTTTTCCAAAGTGAGTTGTCTCTGGCCAAAAGGTGGGAAGATTTATGGACTATTGTGTGTGGAGATCGTAGCCCCATGACGCAGGTGCAGGGACAGGGTGCGATAACCAGCACCCTGCAGCGTCCCATGACAAGCACCAGGCACAGCTACAAATAGCCCTTGGCCCGCAAGCATCCACCTTGGCCAGGCTGGAGCTCTAGTTCAGGGCAAGTGGTGCAATCTCAGGGCCCAGTCTCTGATGATGGTTCTGAGGCAGATCAGAGAAAACTTCAGATGACTCTTACACAGAGGTAGTGTTCAGAGTGGAGCAGGCAGTTCTCAAAGACATTGAGAATGAGCATCTCCAGATTGCTTTCAAAACTAATTTATTTAGCTTCGCATTGTGAGCATCCATTCTATATGATGCATGTGAGGTCACACACCAATTTGCCAGGTGAGATTGCAGGAGGGTAAGTCAGACTCCCTGCCTGCCCCAGCTAAGAAAGCACAGCTCCCTGACATCTTCCAACAGGCAAAGCTGAGCCACCAGCAATACTATCAGAATGGGCCAGGTCTGATCCATCAGATCCAGTAAACACAGAGTCAGGCTCAAGCCATTGTGGCCACCTGTCTCAGCTGCCAGCTCCAGGCCATGCCATCACTGGGTATGGGGCTTAACGCCTGGGGCCTTGACAGCTGTTAAGTGTGGCAGACAGACATCACACACATTCCCACTTTTGGTCACCGCCAATATGTTCATGTAAGCATTGACACATATTCAGGTGCAGTTTATGCCTCTGCCCACACAGGAGAAAAGGCTGTGCATGCCAAAAAACACCTAGTGCAAGCCTTTTCAGTGCTAAGGATCCCTAGGGAAATTAAGCAATAATGGCCCAGCATATGCATCCAAGGAGTTCCTAGAGTTTGTCCAGCCGTGGGGAGTGGAATATAAAACTGGCATCCCCCACTCCCTCACAGGCCAAGGTGTGATCGAGCGTGCCCATCAGACACCCAAGCAGGTCCTGGAAAGACAGAGCAGTTCAAATGTGTGGATGTCTTCACAGCAGAAGCTCTGCAAAGCCATGTTTACTATCAATTTTCTAAATTGCTCATTTGAAAATGTGAGTCCACCTGTGGTATGTCACTTTAACAGTGGTAATCAGTTCAAATTGTCCCAGCGTCCACCAGTCTTGATTAGGGACCCAGAAACTTGGGAAACCAAGAGTCCCTGTGATACCAAAATAATGAGGAAAAGGACTAATGTAGATATAGTAGTAGTCATGCTAAGGCTTAGAAAACTGCAGTTTTCAGACAGGCCCTGAGAACCTACCTTGTGAAACAATAGTCAAAAGAATTAGTAGAGCATATAGAACATTTAGAACTGTAAAAACAATAATCAAAGGATTTAGTAGAGCATATAGAACATTTAGAAAAATCAAGATAAGGCTAAAGTATAATAATAAATAAAGGGTTCTGGTGATGGGAAAACATGCAAGGGGGATTAAGGGGGGTAGCCTATAGTTCTGAGTAGACAAGCATGCAGAATTTATAACTTTTAGGAATGATACCTGCAAGATTTATGTATCTGTATTGTTTTGAAGAATGTGTATTTCTGCACGTAGACCACTTTGTAAAAAGGTATAAAAACCTGACGGAAAAAGGGAACTGCGGGATCCTGACTTTGGACGCCAGTCCGCAGGTTCCCCGGGCCCTGAATAAAGCACCACATAAACTAACTCTGTTAGTTTGTGTTCTGTTTGGGGCATCAGGCAACACCTGTGAGCTCCTTACCCGGGGGCGTGGTTATGCATGCGTAGCCACTCCCTCGGGCCCTTGGTGGATTCCCCAGAAGTGGGTGAAACCTTTTGTCCCCAAGCATCCAGCTCTGGCAGAAGGGAATAAGCAAGCACCAGTTGCTTCAAAAAGAAGACGCCACTGGAAAGAGGACAGAAAATCTTCCTAAGATGTGGCTACATTCCGGCAGACACAGAGACTTTTAGCAAACTTTAAAAATGTTTGGTTTTCCTTCTAGAGAAAACCTCATGCATCTCTTTTAACTTTGTTAAACAAAAAATGGGGAGATGTTGTATTTCACTTATTTAGATGGAGAAAAATGTTTTGTACTGTACTCCACTAAATTCTGTAAAGTTGGTTCAGCCTTCCCTTAGCCCCTCCCCACCAGTTCAACCCCATTGGGTGCAACTCGGTTTCCCCTTCTCTGACCTAAGATTTGAAATTCCTCACCACTCCTTTGTTTGCCCTCTTTTTCCCCTGCACCCCTTCTGGAATAAAGCTTGGATTAACCTGGGAACAAGAGCTTCCTTGATCTTTTGCTTTCTCTATGCCAAATTCCCTCCATTTCTGACTCACAGCTAGCCAGAAGAATGGTCAGAGAGTGGGGAGGATCACGGCACTGCAGCACCATCAGACTCTCCCTCTTTTAAGCAGGGGGAGGGTTGAGGGTTTCTCACCAGCTGAGGAAAAGTGCTCCTTCAGCATCTTGCCCATCTCCTTCACTAGAACCCCCATCCACTCCAGGTGGTTCCTTTCTGCGGTGGGCTGTGGGGCATGGTCAGGGCCTGGAACAGCATCCCTAGTCTCTGGGGCAGCATCCCTAGTCTCTGGGGCTGGGTCTGGCTCTGGGACAGCATCAGGTTTTAGGGCAGCATCCCTATTTCCTGGGTTAGGTATCAGGGGTGTTATCCCAGTCAATACCTCCTTATCTTTGAATGCTAAATAGAAAAGGCCTATCAGCAACACCAGGCGCTGTGTGATATCATTAGCATTTAAAGTGGATCTGAACTCCTTGAAAACTGCTGGGGTGGACTGAAAACTTTGGGTGATGGGTTGGGGGAAGATTTCCCCTGCTGTGACTTCCTCTCAGTAAGTGCCATTATTGAAGTAACTCCAAAACCACACAGTTAGAGTGTGATAACTCAAGATCCATGTGACTATGTTCCAGAGGAAGTTAAAAATCCATCAGTGCCTCACCTGATCAACCCACCAAACAAACTGAATATTAGCAACAGTGATTTTGGTGAGGGGACCCATGTTCAAATAAGGGCTTGCAAATGGGAGAGATCTATCTGTGATCACATGGAGCCCAAGCCAGATTAACCTGGACAACATGGTGCCACCTAACACATGAAACCTTAGGTAACTCAAGAACTGTTATTCCTTTTTTCACCCTGCTCTCAATGCCCTCAGGCCCCACTGTTTGGGCACCAAAATCTGTCCCGGTTTGGAGGACAGGTATTTGCCAAGAACAGCAGGATCTCCTTCCAGGATGGAGAATGTAAACCCCCTCCCTCCTAATTGTTATAATTTTGCAATCAGGGGCTCTCAGGCAGAGGTATGGGGGTAGGACTAACAGCTCTTTACTAATATATCTAATCAGACAAACAAAAACAACAGCAGCTATGAAAATTAACAACAAACAGAACAGCAACTCAGCTCCAGTCCTTTTTGGCCACAGACACTTTTTCTGTGCTCAGTGCCAGTGGTGGGTGCAGGGCAGGTCCCATGCAGCTGTGGAAGGCTGGGACAATGTCAGCAATGTCCCAGGTGGGAGAAGGGATGGAGGAAAGACTCCCCGCTTACCACAGGGGTTGTGGCACTCGGCTGCATGTGCAGAGGCAGCAGCTGGAGCGGGGCAGGCAGCAGTGCAGTGTCCCACAGCAGAGAACCTGGCTCCTGGTGTTGGGATGGCGGGGGTGGAAGTGAGCAGCCCCCAGACATCTTCCTCCGACCCACCGGCGAGCACAAGGGCCAGACCCTGCCCAGCTACTCCCCATCTCTTTTGTCACTTGCCATCATGAGCTAGGGTGCAGTACAACAAGCTTCCTTAGCATCATAACAGGGAAAATTCCACAGAGAGAAAAAGGAAGGGAACAAACCCCAACCCCCAACACAGCCACAGTAGTCTTAGTTCAAGGGCCCCTGTTTAGATAAGGGCCTGCAAATGGGAGAAATATAGCCAAGACCACGTGCCACCTGAACCAGGGCAAGCCAGACCACATGATGCCACCTAATGAGGTTTTATATCCAGCACACAAAAATTAGGTTACTCAAGAAATGTTACTCTTTTTTTCTCTCGATGCCCTTGTGCCCCACAGAGGGTGCAAATATTTGTTTTTTTGAAAGACATGTCTGCTAAGAAAAGCAGAAGCCTCTCTTGAAATGCACAATGTAAACCCCCTCCCTCCAAATTATTATAATTTTGAAATTAAGCAGGTCTCAGGCAATGATTTGGGAATAGGAATAACAGTTCTTTTACTAGGAAATTTAAAATAGTAATACAGTACTAAAAAAACCAAAAACAACTAAACCCCAAAGACGAACAAAGTCAGAATACAACCTGACACCCTGTCAATTAGGGTGCTGGTAGCAGTCCCATTAATGGTGTCTGCAGTCCTCCTGGAGCGACAGATGTAGTTCTCTTGCAGAAGTGGTTTTGCAGAAGGGTGCAGTTTTCCTCCAAAGGTCCAGTGATGATGTGGAAAGGTGTGGTCTTCCTCTGGAATCCAGAGGAAAGATCTCTATACCACTGGGAATAGGCTGCCTTGGTGTTTCTAAGTTTGCAGATTTTATCTATGATTTTATCCTTGGCTCCTTCCCCTGCGTGGAGCATCTCAAAATGGGATGACATCATTTTATCAGTCATGCAGTGGGACTCAACGGCCATTAACAGATGATATCTTCTTGAAGGAAGGATGGGTCCAGGAAAACATAAAGAACACTGCCCCACCTGATTTTTAACAGATGCCCCATTAACAGAGATCTCCCATGGAGATCTGCACCTGGTTTCAACACTTCATGAAGATGCTGATAGAATACATACTTTCGGGCACATCTTTACACTGTAACCTAGGACAGTCTGGGACTAAGTTCCTGAACTTTTAACAAGATTTTAGGGCTTTTTACTCTCTTAAGGCACTTACAGTACATTCTTACTTAAAACTAAAACTTCTACTTCATATTAATGTGATGTAATAATATTCCTGACTTAAAACTAAAACTTACACTTCTACTTCATGTCTGTGTGACTTAATGTATTTTAATTTCTGTAAAGGCTTTAATTAAATCCCTGCATTCTCTCTCTCTCTGAGGGACTCAGACAGGCTTCTATTTTACACACTCCAAAAGGCTCTGATGTTGTAGTGGGGCCTCAGAGTGAAGGACATGGGGAGCACATATTAGGGAAGATCATTATATTTTCTGCCAATTTTGAGAGCTCTAAATGGCTTGTGTTATACTTGCACAGTACCTCCCATGGGGATGGAGTCAGAGCAGAGCACGAAGCTCTTCCCGCAGTCAGGGCACTCACAGGGCTTCCCTTAGTGGTGACCCCCTTGGTGATGGTTCAAGGTTGAGCTCTGTGAGAAGCTCTTCCCACACTCAGGACACTCGTAGGGCATCTCCCCGGTGTGGATTCGTCGGTGGACAGTGAGGCTGGAGTTTTCCTGGAAACCCTTCCCGCACTCGGGGCAGTGGAAGGGCCTCTCCTCTCTGTGAATTCGCTCATGTCTGAGGAGTTTGGAGTTGGTCTGAAACCTCTTCCCACACTCAGGACACTCATAGGGCCTTTCCCCGGTGTGGATGCACTGGTGGTTTCTGAGGCAGGAGCTCTGCCTAAAGCTTTTCCCACATTCCAAGCACGTGTAGAGCCGTTCCCCTGTGTGGATCACTAGGCGCCACATCAGATTCAAGATGTCACTGAAGCTCTTCCCGCATTTCCCACACTTGTCGGGCCTCTCCCCAGTGTAAATCCTCTGGTGTTTGATCAGGTCTGAGCTTCGGCTCAAACCCTTCCCACATTCTTCACACTCGTAGGGCTGTTCCCCAGTGTGGATCCTCTGGTGCTGGAGCAGGCTAGAGTGGTAGCTGAAGCTCTTAGTACATTCCCCACACTCGTAGGGCTTCTCCCCTGTATGGATCCTCTGGTGCCAGATCAGATGGGAGCTGTAGCTGAAACCCTTCCCACATTCCAAGCACTTGGGGGCTTCTCCCCTCCATGAGGTTTCTCCACCAGCTCTGATCTCTGCCTGCATCTTCGGCTGCCTTCCTGGCACAGGGAAGATTCTTTCTCCTTGCAGCTCCCTGGGCTGGTTTTGCAGCTCCTCCTCGTGAGGAATCTCTGGGGCTTTTCCTCCTCCTCCATCTGTCAATGCCTCGGGAATGAAAAATCCTGGTTTGGGGAGAAAACAAGAGGAGAGGGGCTTGGGCTGGGGGCTCCTCCTTGCCCAAGTACAACTCAGGACGACATTGGGCATCCTGTGTGTATAAGAACCTCCAAAACACCAAGATTTAGCCCAAAAATGCTCCAAACATCATAACACAGATGAAAAATACACCAAACAGCAAGATTTGGACAACCCCCCCCACCAAAATATAAAGATTCAGCCCCTACAAAAAAGATAAACACCAGCATTTATCCCAATAAATGTCAGAAACACCAAGATTCTCCCCTCTCAAATCATGAATCCCTCTATCTGGTCACTGGATGCATGTGATGGGGACAACGCCATTGGGGCCTGGGGAGAGGCTGCAGATAGAGAGAGGGGTGGAACCTTCTGCTCTTTTCTGTTTCTACTCCTCCTCCTCCTGTGTCCCTACTCTTCCCCACAGTCCTCTTCCTCCTATTATTTCTCCCTGTCGTGCACAATCCCACCTTCTCCTCCCCATATGCACTGTTTGATCATTTGCATTGGAATTTTTTATATATATATGTGGGTGAATTTAACTGATGGCAAAATTTCAGTATGGGTTTTTCAATGTTCACCTTTCAGATGGATTTTGCAAAACTGGAAGAGCTTCAAAGGTGACACTTCAACAGATAAAATGTTAATAGAATATTGTTAATAAGAAAAAGAAAAAAGCAGATTGTGGGAGGGGGCCCATAAGAATCATCCAATGGCTGCTCTGGAAGAGCCACCCAGCGCTGCAATTTTGCCTTTGCCGTCTGTACTCAATAAATTTTTCAAATTGGTTTTGAGTATGGCCCTTTGTGCTCATTTATAACAATTTGGTGCCGTGACTCGGATCGAGATTGGGTAAGGGGGATTTCCCGTCTGTGGGAAGGCGCGCCCCACCCTCTTGGTGGTTCCGAGGGACGGGAGCCCTCGCTCTCACCTCGACCGACGAACCTAAAACCAGAAGGCAAAAGCAAAGGAGGAAAGGACCCGGTTGACCCCTTAAATTTTGTGCACAAAGTCCGGACGAAGACGCGGGACGCGTAAGTAAAAGGGGATCCGTTCGGGTGGGGTTGGGATCCCGGAGTGCGGCGACGTGGTGTGTGACTGAGAGGGGAACTGGCAGCCAGATTCCCCAAGCGAGTGCAGACCCTTAGTAGTGCGGTTCCCATTGACCCGCGAGGGCGTGGGCCATGAAACAGGGGAAGCGAAAGTGACTTTTTGTGCAAATAAAGGCACTCCGGAGGAATGGGGCAGGGGAAGAGTAAGCCTCCTGCAGGGATTAAACTCCCACCTGTACCAAGGGACAGTCCCTTGGGGTTTTTATTAGATAATTGGGAACATTTTCCGGACACAGGAGGGAAGGATAAGGCTAGGATGATACACTATTGTGTAGAGATATGGGGTGGAAAGGAAATCTCAAAGGGTGTGTTTTGGCCAGTATTTGGGTCTTCCGAGGACTGGGTGAAGCAGAAACTAAACATTTGGGTAAATACAAAGAAACCTTTTCACCTGGAGGAGAGTGAATATGCTAAGGTGTGGGTGGGCCGCCCAGAGGTGTTTATTTTTAAACTAACAGAAAAATCTAGAGAGAATAAGGAGAAGAAGAAGGGGGGTCGAGCTGAGGAGACTATGATAGTCCCTCCCCCATATGTGTCCCCACCCCAAGCGCAAGGAGGGGGTCCCAATGCACCCCCGGAGGAAGATTCGGATTTAGATCAGTCAGAATATACTGGGCCAACAACTCGGAGCAGGGCTCGGAAAGGGCTGTTTCCCTTAAGAGAGATGCCCATGGGGGGACCGCAGGCGGGAATAGGATTTATATCGGTGCCCCTTAGCTCGGGGGATGTGAGAGACTTCAAGAAAGAAATGGGACACTTGTTGGAGGATCCATTGGGAGTGGCTGAAAGGGTAGATCAGTTTTTAGGCCCAAACATGTATACATGGGAGGAATTACAGTCTATTTTAAACATTTTGTTTACGGCAGAGGAAAAGAATATGATCAGGAGGGAGGGGATGCATATTTGGGATGCCCAACATGCGCAGGGGCCGGCGGCAAATATAAAATGGCCCCTTCAGAACCCAAATTGGGACCATCAGAACCCGGCCCATAGAACCCATATGCAGGACTTAAGAACTATTATAGTCAAGGGAATTAGGGAATCAGTCCCAAGGGGTCAGAATATTAATAAAGCCTTTAATGAGAGACAAAGAAAGGAGGAGACCCCCACGGAATGGTTGGAGAGGTTGCGGAAGAACTTCCAACTTTATTCAGGAATGGACCCAGATGGTCAGATGGGACAGGCAGTGCTGAAGGTGCACTTTGTTTCAAAATCCTGGGAAGACATTAGGAAGAAGATACAAAAGATGGAAGACTGGCAGGATAGAGGCTTGGATGAGTTGTTAAGAGAGGCTCAGAAGGTATATGTTTGAAGGGGAGAGTCACAAGCGACAGGTTAGGATGATGGTTGCTGCGGTGCGGGAAAGTAGAGGGCAAGATCAGGGAAAGATGCAAAAACAGCCTATAAGAGAGTTTGGGGGTCCGAGAGATTCAAGGGAGAGGCAAGACCAGAAGGTGTGCTTTTATTGTGGAAAGAGGGGACATTTCAAGAGGGAATGTCGAGTTCGAATTAGAGATGAGAAAGAATTCAAAGCAGATTAGAGGGGTCAGGGGCTCTATTTAATGAGGACCCGGAAACAACAAAAAGAGCTCTTGATAAAACTGAGAGTGGGTCCCCATGACCAGGAGATAACCTTTCTGGTCGACACGGGTGCAGAAAGATCTACCATTCAATTTTTGCCCAAGGGATGCACCCTGTCTAAAGAAACCCCCACTGTGGTGGGGGCAAAAGGAGAACCTTTTGAAGTAAGGGTGATAAAAAGGATGACAATGGAATCAGAATCAAAGATAGGAATAGGGGACTTTTTACTAGTACCAGAATCTGATTATAACCTATTAGGAAGAGACATGATCATAGAATTAGGAATTCAAATAGAAGTAGTGGAAAAGGAATTACAAATTAGGCTTTGCCCCCTTAGACAAGAGGATGAGGACAGAATAAGTCCTGATGTGTGGTACAACCCAGGAAGCGTTGGACAACTGAAAATAGCCCCATTCACAGTAAAAATTAAGAATCCTGAGGTCCCCGTGAGAATAAAACAATACCCCATTTCCCTAGAAGGAAGGAGGGGACTAAAACCTGAGATAGAAAGACTACTAAATAGGGGGCTGCTGGAGCCTTGTATGTCTCCCTACAATACACCTATACTTCCTGTCAAAAAGACGGATGGGTCGTACCGTCTAGTACATGATTTGAGGGAGATAAACAAACGGACCATAGCAAGGTTTCCTGTAGTAGCAAACCCCTACACCCTTTTGAGCAAGCTAGGACCTGATAATTTATGGTGTAGTGTAGTGGACTTAAAGGATGACTTTTGGGCCTGTCCCCTCGATGAAGCAAGCCGGGATTACTTTGCTTTCGAATGGGAAAACCCTGATACAGGAAGAAGACAACAGCTTAGATGGACAGTGTTACCCCAGGGGTTTACGGAATCTCCAAACTTGTTTGGACAGGCACTGGAACAGATCTTACAAGATTATCAAACTAGGCCGGGGGTGACCCTGATACAATATGTGGATGACCTATTGCTGGCAGGGAAATTGGAGGAGGACGTAAGAGAAGAAAGTATCCGGCTATTGAATTTTCTGGGACTTAAAGGGCTGAAAGTTTCCAAAGCCAAACTTCAATTTGTGGAGGAGGAAGTCAAGTATTTGGGACATTACTTGAGAAGGGGAGAAAAGAGAATAGATCCCAAAAGGATCCAAGCAATTATGGCATTGCCAATACCAAAGAACAAAAGACAAATTCGCCAAATTTTAGGACTTACTGGGTATTGTAGACAGTGGATTGAAAACTATAGCAGCAAGGCCAGATTTTTGTATTACAAATTAACACAAGAAGGGTTGTTAAAATGGAGCCAAGAGGACACAGACAAACTCCAGGAGTTAAAAGAGAGACTGGTCCATGCCCCAGTCCTAAGCCTCCCCGATCTAAGGAGGCCATTCTTTTTATTTGTGAACATAGAAGAAGGTATTGCTTTTGGGGTGCTTACTCAGGATTGGGCGGGGAGGAAGAAGCCAGTGGCATATTTGTCAAAATTTTAGATCCAGTGAGTAGGGGGTGGCCCACATGCTTGCAAATTGTAGCGGGATGCGCTTTATTGGTTGAAGAAGCTAGAAAAATTACCTTTAATAGTAGCCTAAAGGTGATGTCTCCTCATAATATCCGGAGTGTGATGCAACAAAAGGCAGACAAATGGATCTCTGATGCGAGACTTTTAAAGTATGAGGGCATTCTAGTAGAAGCCCCCGATTTAACACTAGAAGCTACCACCTTACAGAACCCAGCTGCATTTTTATATGGGGAACCGGAACATCAACCCCTAACCCACGATTGCATAGCAACCATTGAAGAGCAAACAAAGATTAGGCCTGATTTGGAGGAAGAGGAGTTAGAAGATGGTGAAAGATTATTTGTGGATGGATCCTCTAGGGTGATTGAAGGAAGAAGGAGATCAGGATACGCAATTGTGGGGGGTTCCGACGTGCAAGTGATAGAGTCAGCTACTTTAGATAAATCTTGGTCTGCACAAGCATGCGAGTTGTATGCCATATTAAGAGCTCTAAAACTCCTCAAGGGAAAAGAAGGGACAATATATACTGACTCTAGATATGGATTTGGAGTGGTACATACCTTTGGAAAATTATGGGAAGAAAGGGGCTTGATCAATTCACAGGGGAAAGACCTAGTGCACCAGAAGCTAATAGTTGAAGTATTGCAGGCTTTGAGGGGACCTAGGAGAGTGGCCATGGTCCATTTAAAAGGACACCAATGGGGGATAGATTTCAAAAGCAGAGGAAATAATGCAGCGGACCAAGAAGCTAAGCAGGATGCCTTGAGAGATGGTCCTAAAAGAAAAAGGGGGGCAAGAAAACCAAAAAGTACATAATGAGGAAAGTACTAACATAATTTTTACTAATGAGGAAAAGGAAAAATTAAGGAAAATGGGGCTTAAGGAGAAGTCAGGAAAATGGATGCTAAAGGGTGGACGACAGGTATTACCCAAGGCAGTGGCCCAAAGAATTTTATACAAACATGTCCTGATTTGAAAGTACAGGTGTCTGCCAGTAAGGGCAGAAATTTCCCTTTGGAATAAAGACTTTGGTTCCACTCCCTTCCCCCCCCCCCCAAGTATTATAATTGTTCGAATCAAGGACTCTGAAGCAGAGATAAGGGGGTGGGAATAACAGCTCTTTTACTAATATATCTAACTGTACAAACAGAAAACAATAACAGTTAATATTGCTAACAGAACGAAATAGATAATTCGGTGTCAGTCCCTTTAGATGCAAGCACGCTGTTTCTGTGCTTAGTCCACAGCCCGGATCTCTTGAAGGGCAGACGGGAACGGAGGCAGGAAGGAGGGGGGGGGGGGGAGGGGCGGCAGTGGCCACGCCGGTCCCGGGCGGGAATGGGCTGGAGCGGCGGCTCCTCACTCACCGTGTGTGTCCGGGGGATCAGCTGTGTCCGCAGAGGCAGGAGGCTGGAACGGGGCAGATGCAGAGCAGGTGATCGCAGAGGGTCTGGCTCTGCTGTGCTCGGCCGCGTGGGCTGAAGATCCCAGGAGTCCTCCTCCGAGCTCGCCGGAAACCCGAGTGCCCTCCCAGAAGCCTCAGAGTCCCCTCCAGGAGCCATTCCCACCCACTCCTTTGTCTGGACTCATCAGGGACCCTGGGTGTAGCCCGGCCAGCTCCATTGGCATGATAATGGGAAAAATTCTTACAATTGACACAGTAACAGAAAAACACTCAACCCCCAACATTATCCACCCCGAATTTTTTCCATGCCAACATGCTGCATCATATTGAAACCTTTAAATTATATGCATACATGTAGTTACAGGCACAGTATCATATATAGTTCACCCTAGAACAAGGTCCCCTTGGAATATGCATCGGGTCTCTCCATCCTTTTGCATCACCCACCAAGTGCAACCTGGTCCTTGAGCAAAAACCACCCCACGAACAGGATTGTCTTTGCTGGAAGCAGAGTTCACCCAGACAGTTTTCCCTAACATGCCTCTCAGGTGTACCACTGGAACCTTATCTCCATCTGCTGCTCCCAAGGACTCTGACTGGGCAGGGCCTGATCGGTTCGTGGAACCTCGGGTATTCACTAACCATGTGGCCTTTGGTAGATTGATCTCCCAGTTCTTGAAAGTCCCCCCACCAAGTGCCTTTAAGGTGGTCTTAAGCAGACCATTGCACCGTTTGACTTTCCCAGCCGCTGGTGCATGGTAGGGAATATGGTACACCCACTCGATGCCATGTTCTTTAGCCCAGGTGTTTATAAGGCTATTTTTGAAATGAGTCCCATGGTCTGACTCAATTCTTTCAGGGGTACCATGTCTCCAGAGGACTTGTTTTTCCAGGCCCAGGATGGTGTTCCGAGCAGTGGCGTGGGGCACAGGGTAGGTCTCCAACCATCCGGTGGTGGCTTCAACCATGGTCAGCACGTAGCGCTTGCCCTGGCGGGTTTGAGGCAGTGTGATATAGTCAATCTGCCAGGTCTCTCCATACTTATATTTGGTCCATCGCCCCCCATACCAGAGGGGCTTCACCCGCTTGGCCTGTTTGATGGCAGCGCACGTGTCACAGTCATGAATAACCTGAGAGATGCTGTCCATGGTTAGATCCACCCCTCGGTCTCGTGCCCACTTATAGGTGGCATCTCTGCCCTGATGGCCTGAGGCATCGTGGGCCCATCGAGCCAGGAACAGTTCTCCTTTGTGTTCCCAATCTAAGTCTATCTTTGAGACCTCTATCTGTGCAGCCTGATCTACCTGCTTGTTGTGCCTATGTTCTTCATTAGCCCGACTCTTGGGAACATGGGCATCCACATGACGGACTTTCATGGGGAGCTTCTCTACCCGAGTGGCAATGTCTTTCCACTCATCAGCAGCCCAGATTGGTTTTCCTCTACGTTGCCAGTCAGCCTTTTTCCAACTTTCCAGCCAACCCCACAGAGCATTGGCTACCATCCACGAATCAGTGTAAAGGTAGAGCTTTGGCCATTTCTCTCTCTCAGCAATGTCCAAGTCTAGCTGAACAGCTTTGAGTTCAGCAAGTTGACTCGATCCACCTTCTCTTTCGGTAGCTTGTGCAACCTGTCGTGTGGGGCTCCATACGGCAGCTTTCCACTTCCGGTTCATCCCCACAATGCGGCAGGAACCGTCGGTGAAAAGGGCGTAGCGTGTTTCATCTACTGGCTGCTGGTTGTACGGTGGAGCTTCTTTAGTCCGGGTCACTTGCTTCTGCTCCTCTTCATCAGCGAGACCAAAATCTTCACCTTCTGGCCAGTTTGTAATTATCTCCAAAATCCCAGGGTTACCAATACAGGCGCGCTGCATGATGCAGGCAATCCACTTGCTCCATGTGGCATCGGTGGCGTGGTGGGTAGAGGGAACCTTTCCTTTGAACATCCACCCCAGCACTGGCAGTCGAGGTGCCAGGAGAAGCTGTGCTTCTGTGCCAATCACCTCTGAGGCAGCTTGAACTCCCTCACAGGCAGCCAAGATTTCCTTCTCTGTAGGAGTGTAGTTGGTTTCAGATCCTTTGTAGCTTCTGCTCCAGAATCCCAGGGGTCAGCCTCGGGTCTCACCAGGCACCTTCTGCCAAAGGCTCCAGGACAGACCATAGTTTCCAGCTGCAGAGTAGAGCACATTCTTTACCTCTGGTCCTGTCCTGACTGGGCCAAGGGCCACTGCATGAGCGATTTCCTGTTTGATCTGGGCAAAGGCTTGCTGTTGTTCAGGGCCCCAGTGGAAATCGTTCTTCTTGAGAGTGACCAGGTAGAGAGGGCTCACAGTCTGGCTGTACTCAGGGATGTGCATTCTCCAAAAGCCGATAGCACCTAGAAAAGCTTGTGTCTCCATCTTGTTTGTTGGTGGAGACATTGCGGTGATCTTATTGATTACCTCAGTGGGGATCTGGCGCCGTCCATCCTGCCACTTCACTCCCAGGAACTGGATCTCTCGGGCAGGTCCTTTGACTTTGCTCTTTTTAATGGCGAAACCGGCTCCCAGCAAAATCTGGATGATCTTCTCTCCTTTCTCAAATACCTCCATTGCTGTGTTCCCCCACACAATGATGTAATCGATGTACTGCAAATGTTCTGGAGCCCCACCCTTCTCCAGTGCAGCCTGGATCAGTCCGTGGCAGATGGTGAGGCTGTGATTCCACCCCTGGGGCAGTCGGTTCCAGGTGTACTGCACGCCCCTCCAGGTGAAAGCAAACTGAGGCCTGCACTCTGATGCCCAAGGAATGGAGAAAAATGCATTTGCAATGTCAGTGGTGGCATACCACCTTGCTGCCTTGGACTCCAGCTCGTACTGGAGTTCCAGCATGTCCGGCACGGCAGCGCTCAGCGGTGGAGTCACTTCATTCAATGCCCGATAGTCCACAGTCAGTCTCCATTCTCCATCAGATTTCTGCACAGGCCAGATAGGACGGTTGAAGGGTGAGTGGCTCTTGCTGAGCACCCCTTGGCTCTCTAGATCACGGATCATTTTGTGGATGGGGATCACAGCATCTCGATTTGTCCGGTACTGCCGGCGGTGCACGGTCATGGTGGCAATTGGCACCTGTTGCTCAGTCACTTTCAGGAGTCCTACTGCAGAAGGGTTTTCTGACAGTCCAGGCAAGGTGTTCAACTGCTTAATGGTCTCTGTCTCTACAGTAGCTATTCCAAAAGCCCACCTGAACCCCTTTGGGTCTTTGTAGTAGCCGTTCCTGAGGAAGTCTATGCCTAGAATACACGGTGCCCCTGGGCCAGTTACATTTGGATGTTTCTGCCACCCCTTCCCTGTCAGGCTAATCTCAGGTTCCAGCAAAGTGAATTCCTGTGATTCCCCCCGTCACCCCAACAATGGAAACAGGTACCTTCCCCACATGTTCCGATGGTATCAGGGTGCATTGTGAACCAGTATCAACTAACACTTTATGTTTCTGTGGCTTTGAAGTGCCAGGCCATCGCACCCACACTATCCAATAGATCTTGTCATCCCATGCCTCTCCCTGGCTAGAGGCAGGGCCCCTCTAGCCCTGGTTATTATTTCTTTCCTGAGCATACATAGTGGAGGTTCCTTCCAGGGGATCTGACAGAACATCCTCCTTGCTGTAATACCCTGCACCTTGCTTGTGGGAGGTTGAGGCTACCTTCATTTTAGTGCGGCTCTCTCGGTTAGCATTTCCCTCCCTGAGCTGACGCACCCGTGCTGCCAGGACAGAAGTGGGTTTCCCATCCCATTTTCCCATGTCTTCCCCATGGTCTCGCAGGAAAAACCACAGGTCAGCTCGTGAGGTGTACCCTCTCTCCCTAGCTGGGGAACGTGAAGCTCTGACTTGGGGGCCTGTGACTCGTACTGGTGCTACGCTGATCTTCCTCACCTCCTCAATTCTCTCTATCATCTCCTCCCTCATATCCCTCATCCTATCTTCGACCTGTTGAAGGTCCCTGGCCACGGCAGAGACATTAGCCTGCATTGGGACATTCATCATGCTCTCGAAATTCCTGAGTTTGTTGGCAACAGAACACACTGTCTCTAGACTGTTATCGGCATTAATCATTGCTATGTAGGTGGTATATTGAGATGGACCCAAGGTTGCCAAGTTCCATAACATCTGCCCTGTGCACTTGACCTTGTCAGGGTCATTGTCATGCTGTCCATTCCTCCCAAAGAGTACCTCTAATACTGCTGTCTCCCTCAGCTGCTGGATCCCTTCCTCAAGGGTCTTCCAGCGCATCCTACGGTGGTGCTCCTGCATTCTCTCTCTGTGTACAAACTTCTCTCTCACACTCATTAAAAGCCGGTCCCAGAGGGAAAGGACGCCTTGCTCCCTTACGAATATCTGGTCCACACCTGAATCCTAGGCCAAGGATCCCAAATTCCTGGCCTCAGTTCCATCCAGTTGTACACCTGTTCCCGTAAGGTCCCAGACCCGGAGTAACCAAGTTGTAAAAGGCTCACGGCCCCTCCGAGCAATGCCTTTACGCAGGTTACGGAGACTATCGTATGAGAGGGACTCGGTGACAATCTCAACCTCTGGCTCCTTTGCTGGTTGTGAGGACCCTCCTTGCTGATCCCCATTATCTAAGTGCCTCGTTTTAATCTTAGATTTCCTAGTTTCCACAGGAGCAACTGCTGCTGGCTGTGGCTGCTCCTGTGATCCAGCTGGAACCTGGACAGATACAACATCTACGGGTTCCACTGCAGCACCATCTGACTCTCCCTCTTTAGGGCAGGGGGAGAGTTTCTCACCAGCTGGAGAAAAATACTCCTTCATCATCTGGCTATGCTCCTTCAACATCTGACTCTGCTCTTTCAGCATTTAGCCTATATTCTTCACTAGAGCCCCCACCCACTCTGGGTGGCTCATTTCTGCGGTGGGCTGTGGGGCAGAATCAGGCTCTGGGGCAGAATCCCTAGTCCCTGGGGCAGGTATCAGAGTTGTCGTCCAAGCCAATATTCCCTTGTTTCTGAATGCTAAGTAAAACAGGTCAATCAGCAACACCAGCCACTGTATAATAACAGTGGCAATTAAAACAGATCTGAAATCCTTGAGAACGAGTGGGGTACCCTCAAAAAACTGGGTGATGGGTTGGGAAAAAATTTCCCTTGCACTCATTACCTCACAGTAAGTACCATTACTGAAATAGCCCCAGAAACACGCAGTTAGAGTACAATAGCTCCGGATCCATGCAACCGCTTCCCAGAAAAAATTAAAAACCCATGATTTCCTGACATAATGAATCCACCAAACTAATCGGATAATAGCTACAGTAACTTTGGTGAGGGGGCCCAAATTCAAAAAAGGGCTTGCAAATGGGAGGGAGATGGCTGTGACCACATGGAACACAAACCAGATTAAACCAGACAATATATTGCCAGTTAAGAGAGCTGTTATTCCTGTCTTAACTCTCAACTCAGTGCCCTCTGTCCCACGTCTTGGCACCAAAATCTGTCCTGGTTTGATAGGACAGGTGTCTGCCAGTAAGGGCAGAAGTTTCCCTTTGGAATAGAGGCTTTGGTTCCACTCCCTTCCTCCCCCCCCCCCAAGTATTATAATTGTTTGAATCAAGGACTCTGAGGCAGAGATAAGGGGGTGGGAATAACAGCTCTTTTACTAATATATCTAACTGTACAAACAGAAAACAATAACAGTTAATATTGCTAACAGAACGAAATAGGTAACTCGGTGTCAGTCCCTTTAGATGCAAGCACGCTGTTTCTGTGCTTAGTCCACAGGCTGGGATCTCTTGAAGGGCAGACGGGAACGGAGGCAGGAAGGAGCGGGGGGAGGGGCGGCAGTGGCCACGCCGGTCCCGGGCGGGAACGGGCTGGAGCGGCGGCTCCTCACTCACCGTGTGTGTCCGGGGGATCAGCTGTGTTCGCAGAGGCAGGAGGCTGGAACGGGTCAGATGCAGGGCAGGTGATCGCAGAGGGTCTGGCTCTCCTGTGCTCGGCCGCGTGGGCTGAAGATCCCAGGCGTCCTCCTCCGAGCTCCCTGGAAACCCGAGTGCCCTCCTGGAAGCCTCAGAGGCCCCTCCAAGAGCCGTTCCCACCCACTCCTTTGTCTGGACTCATCAGGGACCCTGGGTGTAGCCTGGCCAGCTCCATTGGCATGATAATGGGAAAAATTCTTTCAATTGACACAGTAGCAGAAAAACACTCAACCCCCAACAAAACTACATCAGAAAACACACTGGGGAGCTCAAGGATTAGTGGATCATTTTGCGACTAAGTTCATGAGTATGGGAATTCATGATATGGCCAAACATATTACCAAGGGATGCCCCATTTGCTTGTGAGTGAATCGAAGCAATCTTAGAAAACTACCCCATGGGGGAAGGCCATTAGCAAAAAGACCCTTTGCAAATCTTCAAATAGATTTTACTGAATTACCAAAAGTGGAGAGAATTAACTACCTTCTGGTGATAGTCGATCATCTTACTCACTATGTGGAAGTCTTCCCAACCGCCAGAGAAATGGCACAAACGGTCACAAAAGTCCTGCTGGAAGAGATAGTCCCAAGATACGGGGTACCAGAGACTATCAACTCTGATAAGGGACCACACTTTACATCCAAAGTAACACAGGAGTCGGCAGAAGCGTTAGGAATAAAATGGGAACAGCATACCCCCTGGCATCCCCAAAGCTCGGGCCGAGTGGAGAGAATGAATGGGGAAATAAAGAAGCAGCTTACTAAATTGGTAATGGAAACTAAATTATCCTGGGTAAAATGTATTCCACTAGCCTTGCTGAACATCCGAACCCGACCCCGAGCGGATGTGGGGCTTTCCCCATTTGAAATGTTATATGGCATGCCATACAATCTAGAAAAGGTACAAAATAATCCAAATATTAGTGAACAATATGTCAATAAGTACCTGGTAGCTCTAATGAAATTTAAGAGACAGCTGTGGGAAAAGGGAATGTGGGCTCAAAGACCACCACTGGATCTTATGTTACACCAGGTACAGCCCGGGGACTGGATATTGATCCGGAGTTGGAAAGAAAATCCGATAACACCCAACTGGGAAGGACCTTATTTGGTGCTACTTACAACAGACACGGCGATACGCACCGCAGAAAGGGGGTGGACTCATGCGAGTCGAATAAAAGGACCGGTAGACCCATCCAAATTCACCAAGGACTCTGGTTGGGAGGTAAAGGGTGCAGCCGGAGACTTGAAGTTAACTTTAAAAAGGAAGACACAGTCCTGAAAGACCGTGTTGAAAGTTGAAGGGAGACTGAATTTTGATATACCGCCGAATGGACTCAGGGGATATCTGGGTGCGGGAAAACTGGGTGTTACAAAAAGAACTAATAGGACACTCGGAGCCCCCAGGATATTGTAAATACTTAGAAGATCTTGCTCAACAACCATATTATCGACCTATTAGATTGGAATATAAATCTCAATTATGGAATGGGGAGGGGCATGTTAATCATAGAGATATAAGGGTAAGGTGTAGCTGGCTAGATTGTAGTTGTTACCCATTTGTGTGTTTTTCTTGTAAAATTTGTAAAGAGCTGTGGTGGATCCACTGCCAGAGAGGGAGGGCTCCTAAAAATGTCTGTCAACCTTGTTGGGAGGAGCAGCGGGAACTGACTACCTGGGTATTGAACCAGAAGGTGGCAGCTCGGGAACTAAAAGTAGGATCTGCATCTTGGTGGCAGATATATTCAAAGGGAGTGAACCCTGACCTTTGTTGTTACCATCCTAACGAACCCTTTGTTCCATACATTGTGGATACCCTAGAAGTAAGGTGCCAAAAGAGGGGAAAAAAGCTCCGGTGCGATATCCCTCCACTAAAAGAAAAAAATTGGAGCTCCAAAAGGAATAAGTGGGAGAGAGGAACTCATCCTGTCCCTGAAGAACATCCTTGCTGCCGAGAAGATGGTTTACCCCGTAGCTCGTAGCAACCGAGTTGACGGGCGAGGCAGAGGGATGAGATGTGGGAAAGAAAGGATTCGCCAGGATGAGGAAAAGGTGGATATGGCACCTAAGGTCCTAAGGGAACAGGGACAAAGAGGAGGTAACGGGGAGAACGATAGGGATAAAAATAAGAAAAACTCATTCTGGCAATGGATCTCACCTGGTTCTGGGGATATGTGTAATTTGGATGAACATGATGTTGATACAGGGAGACAGGCAATCACATGAACCCTTCAGGTGGTCTTTAATAAGATGGGAGTCTCCAGACACACCTATCCAAACGAAAGTCACCTCAGGAGCCCCCAGTTTTAATATAACATTGTGTTATAGGTTATGTTTTGACTAGCTCCTCTCCCTACCCCTCACCATGGAGCTGCCGGCCCCTCCCCCGGCCTGTTTTATCTAGCCGGGTGTTTTTCGGCTTTTAGGGCTTTTTGCCGCTGCTTTCGCTGCTGCTTCTGCTGCTTTGGCTGCTGCTTCTGCTGCGCCCCCCTGCCCCCCTCCCCTCCGCTGCTTCAGCTGCTTTCCCCCCCCCCCCGGCTGCCTAAACTGCCCCTCTCCCTTTTCCCCCCCCCCCCCCCAATCCTAAGATTTGCACCGGCTCCAGAGGAAACGAATCTGAACTTCGAAGACCACCTCTGGAAGTCTGCCAAAGAAGCTCTGCTGCCCTTCCCGGCAAAGATCTGCCGAGTTCATCTCAATCTAGGTCTGTGCTGGGAAGTGGGTTTTTTTTGTATTTTGTTAATAAAAAAGTTTTTTCCACTTTCCCCTGAAAAAAATTCTTTCCGAGCTTGGTGAAGGAAGGAATTGTAAGGGGGGGAGGGGACCCTTTGGAAGTCTTTTTTCCTAAAATTTGTCCCAAACTTGGACACATTGGATCCTTTGTTCAATACCTGGGGTATTGGGGGTGCCTTGTCAAAACCAAGAGGAGTAGTTTACTTGTGTCGGGCATCAAATCCAGGAAAAGGGTATTGCAACTATCCTGGGGGATTTTATTGTGGATATTGGGGTTGTGAGACTATTTCCCTGGGATGGGTAGTTGGAAACCCAGATAAGTACCTGAAGGTGGGAAGGGGGCCATATGGTTGTAGGCCACCCAGAACGGATCCATCGGGAGTAGTAGCAGACGTTGGAACTTGCAAGTGGATTTATCTAAATGTTACACAGCCTCAAGACACCGCTTGGATAACAGGAAAATTTTGGGGAGTGAGGCTGTGGGAGCCAGGGAAGGATAGAGGGGGGCATATCCTGCTAAAAAAGGAGCCTCTTCCACATGACCCAATAGCCATAAGACCAAACCCAATGGTGGAGGAAGAAGAAGTGGAGTGGGATGATGCAACTGTGACACCAAATAAAACACAGGGAAATCAATTTTCCCGCTGGCCCATTGCGACCCAACCTACCCAGAAGGATAATACTCTCTGGAAGGTAATGCAGGCCACCTTTGGAGTTTTAAATAGCACCTATCCAAACGTAACCAAAGGATGTTGGTTGTGCTATATGATCAGCCCCCCATTTTATGAAGCCTTAGGATCTACTGCAAAGTCAAGGCGCATTAATGGAACAAACCCCAGAGAATGTCTGTGGAAAAAGGGAAGGGACAGTACTCCTGGAATATCCATGGCTCAAGTGAGAGGAAAGGGAAGGTGTGTTGGCAACGTACCACTGGATAAAGACCACCTTTGCCAGGTAAAAATGTCCGTGAACGATCACCGAAAGCCAGCTCAATGGCTGATCCCTGCTGCAAATACTAAATGGGTCTGCAATATTTTGGGAGTTACCCCGTGTCTGGCAATTGATAGATTTAACCAAACGCATGAGTATTGCATACAGGTGTTAATCGTTCCCCGAATTATTTACCACTCAAAGGAGTATGTGTATAACCATCATGTCACCCCAGAACATCACCTGGGCAAAAGGGAGCCACTCACAGCTCTTACTGTAGCGGTATTACTGAGTGTTGGGGGGGCCGAGATCGGTACCGGAGTAGCGTCCCTAGTAAACCAGCAGCAAGGGATGAGGTATCTGAGAATGTCAGTGGATGAAGACCTAAGTAGAATTGAAAAGGCTATTGATGGCTTGGTAAGATCAGTAAGGTCTTTATCAGAAGTAGTGTTGCAAAATCCTAGAGGGTTGGACCTGTTGTTCTTACAACAAGGGGGATTATGTGTAGCCTTACGGGAAGAGTGCTGCATGTATGCAGATCATACCGGCATAGTCATAGACACTATGGCTGAGCTCCGAAAACAACTAGAGCAACGAAAAAGGGAACGAGAGGCTCAACAAAGTTGGTATGAATCATGGTTCAATCATTCCCCTTGGCTAACCACCCTTTTATCTACTATAGCAGGACCTATAGTTTTACTGGTAATTGGATTGACATTCGGTCCCTGTATTTTTAACAAATTAATTAATATTGTAAAGGGGAGATTAGAAGCTGCCCACCTTATGCTGATACGGGCGAAATATGAGCCTCTAGATGGTGTCGAAACTGAGGATTGCTTAGAACTTAGCAGAAAAGAGCTCCAGAGATACAACGAACAAAAATAGGCAAATAAAAAAAGGGGGGATTGTGAGAGAATGGTGACCTTTTTGTTCATTGTAAGATAAGTTATCTTGAAACCCGGACATGCGGGCTTCAGATAAGTAATCTTGAAGCCCAGATATGCGGGCTGGTCTGTGGGTATGTGATTACTGATTGCTTAGGCTAGCACAATAACCAAACGTCTTAGTAATTATTTTTAGGAAAACAAAGGGTACTGCAAGGGTCAGCGCTGACAACGGAAGAGCCCCTAGCAACTGGAGAAACGTGTGCACCCGGAAATCAGGGGACTTAAAAGAGAACGAACTTTGGGGGAAAGTGTGGCAGTTTTGTGGAGCGGATACTCTCTGCCACCCAGCGCTGCAATTTTGCCTTTGCCGTCTGTACTCAATAAATTTTTCAAATTGGTTTTGAGCATGGCCCTTTGTGCTCATTTATAACATTTTTCTTCCTGGGTGTTTCTTGGTTTTGGGATTATTCTCAGTGCCCTAACTCCCTGTCCTTTTGTAGCCATTTCTGGATCAGGCCTGGCTGCCACCTGCATCCCCTTGCTCAGCTGCTGAATGAGCTGCACTCAGCAAGGTGTTGTGCATGGGAAAAAGATGAGAGTTGCTGCAGCACATCAGAGGAGGAACAGCATTTGTTTAACCCATGGTCTGCCAGGGAAGCACGAAAACGTGTCCCATTGCCATTCTTTCCCTGTTTGGACTGGTGCATGATCTACTTTCTTGTTTCCTTTGTGACCTGTTTTACCACTTTTCAGTTATCATCTATTTGGAAACAGCAGTTTGAGTCATTTAATTTTCCACAAACTTCTCCTCCTACTGTGAATAGGTAATGTGATCCCATCCCATGGCAAAATGTCTTGTTCTTTTCCCTGGATTTGTCAGCAGGAAGGTCAGGAGCTGGCGGTGGCCAATTGATTGTTATTTAGAGAACTGATAATATATTCCTTAGTACATAATCATAATAGTAGCAGTAATAACAGCAACAACTTCAACAATAATAATAGTATGAATATTAATCATAATAGTAAGAATGAGAATAATATTTTGTTTTTAATCTAATTGTCCTAATCAAAACAGGGGTGGATTTTCTTTCTCCTCATGTGAATTCATTAAGGTTCCCAGGGGCTAGTCCATGGTGTTATAGGATTTGTTCTGGTGTCTTTGTATCTTTTCACCATTTTTGGGCACTTTCTCCAGCCAGGGCTGCATCAATTGACCATTTTCTCTAATGAAATCATCAAATACTTGGATTCCCAAATGATTTCTCTGGTTTAGCAAAAACACCCCAATACTCTAATACACCCGATGTAATAGACAGTGACAGCACATGTTGGAGTGGAGAGAGGGATGATTATCTCCCACTTTTTTTAGTAAAATTTTCACAACATTTTCCATTTGCTGTTTCCCTTTGCAGTTTAACCAATTTTTGTTGCAATTAGATATCCTCACCATGGGCTCTGTGTTTAGCTGTGCAAATTGCATCTGTGCAAGCAGGCAGAGCTTGAGGGGAGGGTCAGGGGGAATGAGCCCAATTGCCCTCCCAGGCAAGAAGACCCTGGTAGCTTGTCCACACTTTGACCCAGCAGGGATAATTTGCTTTTTTTAAAGCTCGTCTCCTGGCTGTCTGAAACCCCTGCTTCTCTTCCAGAGCAGCCATTGTATGATTCTTATGGGCCCCCTCCCACAATCTGCTTTTTTTCTTTTTCTTATTAACAATATTCTATTAACATTTTATCTGTTGAAGTGTCACCTTTGAAGCTCTTCCAGTTTTGCAAAATCCATCTGAAAGGTGAACATTGAAAAACCCATACTGAAATTTTGCCATCAGTTAAATTCACCCACATATATACAGAAAAAATTCCAATGCAAATGATCAAACAGTGCATATGGGGAGGAAAAGGTGGGCCTGTACAGGACAGGGAGGAATAATAGGAGGAAGAGGACTGTGGGGAAAAGTAGGGACACAGGAGGAGGAGGAGCAGAAACAGAAAAGAGCAGAAGGTTCCACCCCTCTCTCTATCTGCAGCCTCTCCCCAGGCCCCAATGGCGTTGTCCCCATCACATGCATCCAGTCACCAGATAGAGGGATTCATGATTTGAGAGGGGTGAATCTTAGTGTTTCTGACATTTATAGGGATATATACTGGTATTTTTCTTTTTGACAAGGGTTGAATCTTTATATTTTGGTGGGGGGTTTGTCCAAATCTTGCTGTTTGGTGTATTTTTCATCTGTGTTATGATGCTTGGAGCATTTTTGGGCTAAATCTTGGTGTTTTGGAGGTTCTTATACACACAGGATGCCCAATGTCGTCCTGAGTTGTACTTGGGCAAGGAGGAGCCCCCAGCCCAAGCCCCTCTCCTCTTGTTTTCTCCCCAAACCAGGATTTTTCATTCCTGAGGCATTGACAGATAGAGGAGGAGAAAAAGCCCCAGAGATTCCACAGGAAGAAGGGCTGCAAATGCAGCCCAGGGAGCTGCAAGGAGGAAAAACCTTCCCTGTGCCAGGAAGGCAGCTGGAGATGCAGGTAGAGCTCAGAGCTGGTGGAGAAATTTCATGGAGGGGAGAAGCCCCCAAGTGCTTGGAATGTGGGAAGGGTTTCAGCTGCAGCTCCCATCTGATCTGGCACCAGAGGATCCATACAGGGGAGAAGCCCTACGAGTGTGGGGAATGTACTAAGAGCTTCAGCTACCACTCTAGCCTGCTCCAGCACCAGAGGATCCACACTGGGGAACAGCCCTACGAGTGTGAAGAATGTGGGAAGGGTTTGAGCTGAAGCTCAGACCTGATCAAACACCAGAGGATTTACACTGGGGAGAGGCCCGACAAGTGTGGGAAATGCGGGAAGAGCTTCAGTGACATCTTGAATCTGATGTGGCGCCTAGTGATCCACACAGGGGAATGGCCCTACACCTGCTTGGAATGTGGGAAAAGCTTTAGGCAGAGCTCCTGCCTCAGAAACCACCAGTGCATCCACACCGGGGAAAGGCCCTATGAGTGTCCTGAGTGTGGGAAGAGGTTTCAGACCAACTCCAAACTCCTCAGACATGAGCGAATTCACAGAGAGGAGAGGCCCTTCCACTGCCCCGAGTGCGGGAAGGGTTTCCAGGAAAACTCCAGCCTCACTGTCCACCGACGAATCCACACCGGGGAGATGCCCTACGAGTGTCCTGAGTGTGGGAAGAGCTTCTCACAGAGCTCAACCTTGAACCATCACCAAGGGGGTCACCACTAAGGGAAGCCCTGTGAGTGCCCTGACTGCGGGAAGAGCTTCGTGCTCTGATCTGACTCCATCCCCATGGGAGGTACTGTGCAAGTATAACACAAGCCATTTAGAGCTCTCAAAATTGGCAGAAAATATAATGATCTTCCCTAATATGTGCTCCCCATGTCCTTCACTCTGAGGCCCCACTACAACATCAGAGTTTTTTGGAGTGTGTAAAATAGAAGCCTGTCTGAGTCCCTCAGAGAGAGAGAGAATGCAGGGATTTAATTAAAGCCTTTACAGAAATTAAAATACATTAAGTCACACAGACATGAAGTAGAAGTGTAAGTTTTAGTTTTAAGTTAGGAATATTATTACATCACATTAATATGAAGTAGAAGTTTTAGTTTTAAGTAAGAATGTACTGTAAGTGCCTTAAGAGAGTAAAAAGCCCTAAAATCTTGTTAAAAGTTCAGGAACTTAGTCCCAGACTGTCCTAGGTTACAGTGTAAAGATGTGCCCGAAAGTATGTATTCTATCAGCATCTTCATGAAGTGTTGAAACCAGGTGCAGCAGAGTTCCTTATCTCCATGGGAGATCTCTGCTAATGGGGTGTGGGAGTCCAGGGCATAGCCCTGGCCTCCTTGGGGGTCTCAAAACCCCCCTGGCAAGGGTCTCAAAGAATCCTGAATGAGACCCTGGTGTCACAGGCACTGAATTCTAACCCCTGGGGGAAGTTGTCAGCACAAAGAGAATGGAAACAAGCTACCAAAATTAGTAAAGTATAAATTAGATTTTTAGAATGTAGATAAATAGGGTTTTTTTGAATGTTTATGATAAGGGACACATGGCCAAGATGGAGAATTTGGGGGGTGGACACCTTTTCCTCCTTCTTCTCCCTGTCATCCATGCTGGGTGACACCTTGGCAATTTTAGATTAGATGGAGTCAGGGCTGGACCATTTAATAAAATTGTATTGGGAAAATTTTGTAAACATTTCATACGTAGTACAAACTATATAAGATAAGCCCTGCCTTCACCAGGCAGATTCCACCATGGATGCCAGTCTGAACAGACCGCTGCTGGCCAGGCAAAAGGTACCTTGAAATAAGAAATAATAAACAATCCTTGGAACAAGAGAAAACCGTCTCCAGCAATCTCTCTTCGGCTGCTTCAGAGAAAACCAGGGTTTGAACCACCTTCGTGTCCCTCTGGGGTGATCTCGGGGCAAAGGAGAAACCTCACACTGGGACACCTGGCATCCCTGGGTGGGCATTGACACACACCAGCTCTGATCTTCTCAAGCACTATCACATCCACATGGATGAGCAGCTCTTCTCCTGCAATGACTGTGGGAAGGGCTTCAACCACAAGTCCACCCTCATCATCCACCAGAGCATCCACACTGGAGAGAGGCCCCATGAGTGTCCTGAGTGTGGGAAGAGCTTCTCAACCAGCTGTAACTTGATCCAGCACCACGGAGGCACCACTGAGGGAAGCCCTGCAAGTTCCCCAAATGTGAGAACTCCTTCATGCACTGCTGCAGCTCCATCCCCATGGCAGGATCCACGCTGGATGATCCCCAGTGACCCCTGGTGGGCAGAGGCCCCCTGAACCCTGGTGCTGCTGATCCGTGTTGGGAAGACACCTGACTGGGGGCTCCACATCCTCCTGGCTCCCCATGGACTGGATTTTTTTTACATTTCTCTTTGTCCTTCCCAAACACCCAACACCAGGGTAAAAATAAAGATGTTGAACTAAGACGTGGTTGGGGACATGAGGGGATCTTCCAGGGGATGTGGGGGACACTGGGTTTGAGGGAATTGAGGGTTCCTGGGAGGGACTTGAGGGTTACTCAGGGCTTTGGGCAGCCCAGGCTCAGTGGCTCCAGCTCGACTGGGATACCCTGGCGGAGATTCTGATCAAAGGCCCCCTGCCCTGACATTGTCCCCATGTCACCCCATCCCAGCTTCTACTGTCCCCTGTCCAGGATCCCCCTCTCCCCACTGTCACTCCCCTTACCCTTAGCCCATTCCCATGTCACCCCACTCCCGCTCGGATCCCATTCCTGCTCTCAGTCCCTGTCCTGTGTTCTCTGCCCGATTGCTGTTCCCATATTCCCAACCCTGTATTCCCTGTCCTCATCTCATTCCTGTATTCCTGTTTTCATATTCCCACTCCTGTTCCCATATTCCCATTTCTGTTCCCTCTCCCACCTTCTGTATCCCATCTCATATTATCTCTCCAGTTGCTATTTCCATATTCCCTGTCCTCATCCCATTATTCCCATTTTGGTTCCTGTTCTCTTTCCTGTTCCCATGTCCCTATTCCTGTCCTCCTTCCCAGTCCCTATTCCCTGTCCCTGTCCCCATTGCCCATCCCATTCATGGTCCCTGTCCCCTTTCCCAGTTGTTGGAGTGTGTAACACAGAAGCCTCTCTGAGTCCCTCAGTACTTCAAAGTGCTTCTAATGAATATGCATTCTTATTTAAAGGATGTATTTAATTCAATTTCTCTTTAGAGCAGAGGTGATTGCAGCATTCTGTTATTGATATTGATGCAGGGTCTCTCCTCAGGAGGCCTGGCCTGCTCAGAGAAGCTGTGCCTTGAGGTCTGACAATGTGGACAACCTTGCTCCACATTCCCCAACCCCATCCTGTCTCTCCCACTCACCTGAGACCTGCTGTGCTTGGAGAATTGGCTGCAAACAGCCAAAGAAGGGATTTTTTTTTTTAATTTGTTTTAAGCAGTCTAAAACAGTTTTGATTGCTGCAAAGTTTCCCCATTGTAAACAGACACTCTCCTCAAGTGTGTGCCAAGCCCAAGACTCCACCAAGACCCCTGCAGAGCTGCCCTGGGCCAGCTGGGAGGGTGGATCATCATCTCAACCTGCCCTGGGCCATTGCAAGGGACTGTGGCCACAGACACTGCACTGGCCCCACTGCTGGGTTTGGGTGCCACGGCAATGTTCATCAGCCCAAGTTTCCTTGGACAGCACCCCAAGGACCCGTTTCTGCAGTCAGGCTCCAGGGCCACTTGCATGCAGAGCTGTTGTGTCCTCGGCTGCCCCGGCACCCTCAGGACAAAGCGGTGCTGGGGCTGTTCCAGGGACAATTGCACTGACGCTCCTGGATGCGCTCAGAGGCCACGGCAGCCGCCACACAGACCCTTCCTCAGTTTGGTGCCAGGCAGTCAAGGCCTGGAGCCATTGTTATGGCTGCTTGCCATGGAAACCTGCCCTGGGCCCCTTGCTCAGGACTGCAGTCACTGCCCAGAGCCAGAGGGGATCCCTGGCTGGGGGCTTGTGCCTTGGCACCTGCCGTGTGCTGCGCTGGCTGCTCAGGCACAGCGGGACCAGCAGCACAGCCCAGGGCAGGGCCAAAGGCCAGCTCAGCCAGACAGAAAGGGCAGCTGGGCACTGTTTCCATGGAAGCCATCCCTGGCACAGCACACCTGGGTCACCTGTCCTGGCACTTGCCATGGAAAGCCCTTGAGGGGCTGATGCCATGGCCGCTGGCACTGAGACACTGCTGGGCTCGGGTGCTGAGCACAGGGCTGAGCACACAGAGATGGTTTTGTTCTTGCTGAGCCTGCCCAGAGCCAAGGCCTTTCCTGCCCCTCGTCCAGCCACGCTGGGGAGGGGCTGGGGCTGCAGGGGAGGGGCTGGGAGGGGACACAGTCATGACAGGTGACCCCAACTGACCCCGGGATATTCCAGACCATGCCACAGCGTGCTCAGTGTATAAAGGGGAGGGGGGGAAGAAGGCAGAAAGGGAGGACATTTGGAGTGGTGGTGTTTGTCTTCCCAGGAAACACTTAGGCAGGGTGGGACTCAGTTTCAGCAGTGGGCAGGGTCAGCACCAAGGACACAGACACCAACTGAAGGAATGGTGTCATTTATATAATGCAAAACTGCAAAGAATCACACAAGGAGAAGCTCAGTAAAGCACATAATTGTTAACAAAGAATTACAAAAGGAGAAGCTGAGCAATGCACCCTATCATCACTATCAAAGATTTCCCACAGTGATTTACAAAGATCCATCCCCAGTTCCCCCCAGACTTTGCCATCACCCCGGTACACACATCAGCTGGGGAAAGTTGTCACAGCCAAGGGCTGCAGAGCCACTCCTTGACACTGGGAATTCCTGCAGGTGCCTCCAGCCACAGCTGAGGCTCCCAACCCTGCTGGGAGAGGGCCCAGCTCTGACAGTGCTGAATAAACAAACTGACAGCACTGCTAGTGCAGGAACATTGGTTTAAGTCTCCTGTTTGGTTTCTCCCAAAACCTGGCCAGGGCTCAAGGAGGAACCAAGGGAGTTGACTTTGACCAAACACCCCCAAACAAAGCCAGATGGGACCTTGTTTGGTTTCTAAACACAGAATGGTAAATCCATGTCTCACCAGTGCAGAGATACACAGACCATGTTGCTAAAAATGCCTCACTAAAGAGCAGATAAAAAGATAACATTTGGTTGGAAGGTTCATCTAGAGGTCACATTTGGCTCAGGGCCTGGTGGTCAGGCCTTGGTACTTCAATCAGTGCCTTGACCAAGGCATGAACTACAACCTTCATAACAATTCTTTCAATAATTGAGTCTTAGATTTAGGTAGGAGGCATAAAGGCATTGCCTCTTGTTCTTCAATTAAGGGCTGTTCACATTCATTACTCAGAGCTGTAAGTCACATTCCTTTTCAAACATGCCTAATTATTTGCTACTCTCTGCTGTTTATGAAATCCCCACTGTTTCTTGAGACTGTGTCTCTTTTGAGACAAGTCTCAATGCTCCATTTCCTAGCACAAAGTGTCACAACAGCTCTAACATGGGATCATAACACCTTAAGTGCTCACACTGCAATGACTGCAGTAGCTGCCACAAATGCATTTCACAGCAGCCTCCAGTTTGGTAGCCAATCTCACCAAGAAGAATTCTCTTCTTCCTGCCACACTTCTACTGCTCTTTCTATTGAGGTGATTCCTGACTGTTGGACTTCAAACTCATCACTGACAGAAGTGCAACATTCCTGTCCCATGGCAGTCCAGGCTTTTCCTTAGCCAGCAAGCAGATAATCCAAACCCATGCGGTTCTGTGGAGCCCCATTTGTGTTTGTTGGAGCTCACAGGATATGCTGTTGGACATGTTCACAGTATCATTTTCTGCTTCTTCTAATAATCAGTGCAGCTCATTAATGTAAACTCCACAGAACAAGGCAGTGCACATGGGGCACAGGTGAGGGAGGCAGGCCCGTGGTACAGGTTTTGTCCACAATGAAGCCGCACTACTGGGGGGGAGCTGCAGCGCCGGTTTTTTCCAAGAGGGGGCAGCATTTCTGGGGGGTGGAGTCTGCAGTACCTATTTTGTCCACAAGAAAGCAGCACTGCTGAAGGGGGGGGGGGTGGGGGGCTGCAGTACCGGTTTTGTCCACAAAAGGACAGCTATACTGAGAGGGCCTGCAGTACTGGTTTTGTCCACAAGGGGACAGCACTACTGGAGGTGGGGGGCTGCAGTACCGGTTTTGTCCACAAAGAGGCAGCACGATTTGAGTTGGGGCTGCAGTACCTGTCTTGTCCACAAGGATACAGCACTACATGTAGGGGGGCTGCAGTAACGGTTTTGTCCACAAGAGGGCAGCACTACTGAAGGGGGTGGCTGGCAGTACCAGTTTTGTCCACAAAGGGACAGCACTACTGGGGGTGGGTGGTCAGTACCGCTTTTGCCAACAAGGGGGCAGCACTACTGGGGGTGGGGCTGCAGTACCTGTTTTGTCCACAAGAAGGCAGCACTAGTGAGGAAGGAGGGGCTGCAGTACCGGTTTTGTCCACAAGAGGGCAGCACTGCTGAGGAAGGGGGGGCTGCAGTACTGGTTTTGTCCACAAAGGGACAGCACTACTGGAAGGAAGAGGTAGTACCGGTTTTGTCCACAAGAAAGCAACAGTACTGAACGGGGTGGGGCTGAAGTACCTGTTTTGTCCACAAGGCGCAGCACAACTGGGCGGGGGGCGCAGTATCGGATTTTTCCACAAAAGGGCAGCAGTAAATGGGGGGGGGGGGGGGATGGAGCTGCAGTACCACTTTTGTCCGCAAGGGGGCAGCAGTACTGGGGGGGGGGGGGGGCTGCAGTACCTGTTTTGTCCACAAGGGGAAAGCACTACTGGTCGGGGGGTGGGGGTGGGGGGGCTGCAGTATTGGTTTTGTCCGCAAGGGGAAGATCTACTTGGTGAGGGGTGGCAGTAGCGGTTTTGTCCACAAGGGGGCAGCACTGCTAGGGGTGGGGGCTTGCCATACAGGTTTTGTACACCAGGGGACAGCACTACTGAGAGGGGGGGGGTGTGCAGTACCGGTTTTATCCACAAGGGGGAAGAACTAGTGAGGAGGGGGAGGCTGCAGTACCGGTTTTGACCACACGACGACAACACTGCTGGGGGAGAGGGGCCTGCAGTATCGGTTTTGTCTGCAAGGGGAAGATCTACTTGGCGAGGGGTGGCAGTAGCAGTTTTGTCCACAAGGGGGCAGCACTGCTAGGGGTGGGGGCTTGCCGTACAGGTTTTGTACACCAGGGGACAGCACTACTGAGAGGGGGGGGTGTGCAGTACCGGTTTTATCCACAAGGGGGAAGAACTAGTGAGGAGGGGGAGGCTGCAGTACCGGTTTTGACCACACGATGACAGCACTACTGGGGGAGGGGGGGCTGCCGTACCTGTTTTGTCCACAAGGATACAGCACTACAGGTGGGTGGGCAGCACGGCCAGTTTTGTCCACAAGGGGGCAGCACTTCTGGGTGTGGGCTGCCGTACCTGTTTTGTTCACAAGGAAGCAGCACTACTGGTGTGGGGGCTGCAGTACCGATTTTGTCCAGATGGGGACAGCACTATTGGGTGTGGCGCTGCAGTGCCTTTTTTGTTCACAAGGAAGCAGCACTGTTGGGGGGGGGGGGGGGGGGGCTGCAGTACCTCTTTTGTCCACAAGTGGACAGACATACTGAGGGGGGGGGGGCTGCTGTCTCGGTTTTGTTCCACAAAGGGGCAGCATTATTGAAAAGAGGGGCTGCAGTACCGATTTCGTCCACAAGGAATCAGCACTAATTGGGGGACGGGCCGCAGTACCTGTTTTGTCCACAAGAGGGCAGCACTAATGGGAAGGGGGGCTGCAGTACTAGTTTTGTCCACAAGGAAGCAACGATACTGAAGGAGGGGGCGGCGGTACCAGTTTTGTTCGCAAGGGGGCAGGACTAGTAGGGGGGTTGGTGCAGTACTGGTTTTGTCCACAAGGGGGCAGCACTAGTGAGGAAGGAGGGGCTGCAGTATCAGTTTTGTCCACAAGGGGGCAGCACTTGTTCGGGGTTGAGTGTTTTTCTGTTACTGTGTAAATTGAAAGAATTTTTCCCATTATCATGCCAATGGAGCTGGCCGGGTTACACCCAGGGTCTCTGATGAGTCCAGACAAAGGTGTGGGTGGGGACGGCCCCCGGAGGGGCCTCTGAGGCTTCTGGGAGGGCACTCGCGTTTCCGGCGAGCCGGGAGGAAGACGCCTGGGATCGTTCAACCACGCGGCCGAGCACAGGAGAGCCAGACCCTCTGTGATCACCTGCCCTGCATCTGCCCCGTTCCAGCCTCCTGCCTCTGCGGACACAGCTGATCCCCCGGACACACACAGTGAGCGAGGAGCCGCCGCCCTCGGTGAGGGTGAGCCCGTTCCCGCCCGAGACCGGCATGGCCGCTGCTGCCCCTCCCCCCTCCCTCCTGCCTTCGTTCCCGTCTGCCCTCTGGCAAATCCGGGCTCTGGACTAAGCACAGAGACAGCGTGCTTGCATCTAAAGGGACTGACACGGAGTTATCTATTTCGTTCTGTTAGCAATTTTAACTGTTATTGTTTTCTGTTTGTATAGTTAGATATATTAGTAAAAGAGCTGTTATTCCCACCCCCTTATCTCTGCCTCAGAGTCCTTGATTCAAACAATCATAATACTTGGGGGAGGGGAGTGGAACCAAAGTCTCTATTCCAAAAAGGGAAACTTCTGCCCTTACTGGCAGACACCTGTCCTTTCAAACCAGGACACACTACAGGGGGAGTGTGCAGTACCAGTTTTTTCCACAAGGGGGCAGCACTACTTAAAGGGATTGCTGCGGTATTGGTTTTGTCTAAAAGAGGGCAGCACTACTGAAGAGTGGGGGGCGGCGGTACCAGTTTTGTCCGCAAGGGGACAGGACTAGTGGAAGGGTATGTGCAGTACAGGTTTTGTCCAAAAGAAGGCTGCACTACTGGGGTTGGGGCTGCAGTACTGGTTTTGTCCACAAGGGGGCAGTACTTCTGGGGGAGTCTGCAGTACCGGTTAGGTCCACAAGGGAGCAGCACTACTGGGGGGGAGGTTACAGTACCAGTTTTGTCCACGAGAAAGCAGCACTACTGATTGGGGCCTCAGTACCTGTTCTGTCCACAAGGGGCCAGTACTACTGGGCAGAGGGTGCTGCAGTACCGGTTATGTCTAAAACGGGTCAGCACTACTGGAAGGGGACCTGCAGTACCGGTTCTGTCCACAAGGGGGCAGCACTGCTGAAGGGGGTGGAGCTGTAGTAGCCATTTTGTCCTCAAGGGGACAGCACTAGTGATGAGGGGGGGGGCAGCAGTATTGATTTTGTCCACACGCGGACAGCACTGCTGGGGGGGAGATGCAGTACCGGTTTTGTCCATATCAAAGCAGCACTACTGAAAGGGGGGGTGGCTGCAGTACCTGTCCTGTCCACAAGAGGACAGCACTAATGAGGCCTTTTTCTCAAGTTCTAAGTATTTTTCTCAGGCCATGGAAATTTCTCAGCCTCTAGCCAGGATTTTTCCCAGGCTAGAGATTTCTTCTTTATTGTAAACACAAGAGAAAGAATCATAACAGAGATAAACACATGCACAGTCCATGAGAAAGTGAGGGAGGAGAGATATCTCCTTGTCTGATCAATGATCTTTTTGTATTTTTTTGTGCATGAATTGTCTTATTTAAGGCAATGGTTTCTTTCAATAAATTGCTCTTTCCTGCTTTCCTGCACCAAGCAAGAGAGTGTCTTGTTGCTGTTTTTTCGCCACTCCGTATCTTTCTCCACGCCAACATATGGAGGTTCCACCAAGAGATCGTTACTCGAGTGGATCGGGATCGCCCTAAGCGATCTCTGACCGACGAACAGCACCGGGAAAACTCGGAGCTGACAGCCTGCAAAAACCGGGACAGACCCTGGAGGCCTGTCCTAACCGTGCTGGGATTTGTAGCCAGAGCTGCACCGAGCAGAGTGAAACCCAGAAAACCAGGGCTGCGAACCTGGGGCCAGGACCAGAGCCGGGATCGTGGCCAGAGTCGAGAGCCATCTGGGATATCGCGGAGATCCACCTGACTACGGCAGGACGGGAAACCCGCAGAAATCGTTGGCTTTTCTCCTCTCCCACCGAGAGAGCGCGATCGGAACCGCTCTTTAAACTTCGGAGCGGCGGCGGAGCGGGAGTGCCTGCAGCACTCGGAGTCAAGCAGAGCCGAGCGCCGACGAGCCTAGACAGTGAGACCTGCGAGCAGCATCTCAACTGTTTTTCTCCCCCATCCGAGAAAGGTGCTGTTCTCGTTCCCTCGCCTCGCCAGGACCAAGAAATGGCTTTTTCTTGGAAGGCTCAGGGAGGGTTGGGAGACCGATTGTTTAAAGCCCTTCGGGGAGGGGATGTCTCACTTTCCCCTCTGGTGCACGCCTGGCTGACCATTAGTCAGAGATTAATGGACACGGGCAAGGGGTGTGAGACAGGCTCTGGATCAGGGACAGCGC
The DNA here is from genome assembly GCF_903797595.1 of Erithacus rubecula. Classification (NCBI taxonomy): domain Eukaryota; kingdom Metazoa; phylum Chordata; class Aves; order Passeriformes; family Muscicapidae; genus Erithacus; species Erithacus rubecula. The sequence goes on along the minus strand of NW_027635958.1, from coordinate 46,374 downwards.
AAACGCAGCTATTCCGCCTGATGCGGTGGAGCAATTGTTACTCGTGACCGTGTCAGGGCAAACGACAGTCCTGCGTGCGGCACTGCTGCCCTACGCGACCACCCCCGCGGAACCGCCGCAGATCGCGGATGGCCCGGCAGCGGGGCCGAGCCCCTTGCCGCCTGCGGGCCCGCCCCAGGGCCAGGGCAGCAGGCGTGTCCTGCCGCGCTGATGGCGCTGGGCGCTGACGGCTCGGAGCGGCCCCGGCTGGAGCAGCCCCCGTGCAGCCAGCGCTGCCTGGGGGGGGGGGGGGGGCGGCCCCCCTCCCTTGTGGGGCCGCTCGCTGCCGAGAAGGAGGTGCCGTCAGCCGGCCCCTCCACCATGCCGTTGCCGCTGCTCGATCCGCCTGCCGGGGCAGAGCCTCCCCCTGAAAAGGTGCGGGTGGTGCTGGCCCGTCCGTCCATCGTGCCGTCTGACCGTGACCCGCCTGCTGAGAGGGAGCCGTCGGCACCAGCCACCCCAGAGAAGGAGCTGGTTCCGGCGCCTCCCTCCTCTCCGATGCTGGAGACCGACCTGCCCGCCCGAGCAGGGTCTGGGCTGCCCTTCTGTGCGGCAGCAGAGGTGGGGCTGCCTTCTCTTCTTCCCTCAGTTCCTCCATTCGTTCACCCGGGAGCGGTGCTGAGCCCAGCGCTAGACCCCAGCGACGGACCCCTCCCATCGTCATTTCCAGCTGCTTCGCCGCTCCCACCCTGTGCTGACAGCAACGATGGCTTTGTCCTCACTTCAAAGGGGGGAGCAGCGGGGGCTGGTTTCATTTCTGCAGTGGGCATGGGAGGAGGGAGCGCTGGGGCAGATGTTTCTGAGCTCTATTCCCTTGTTCTAAGGGAAGAGCTGAAAACTTGTAATGATGATATCCAAATGAGACAGGCCCAGGCTTTTCCTGTGCCTGATGCTGTTCCTATTGTAGGACAGCAAAATTGGAAAAAGAGAAAGAAAAGATCAAACCAATCTAGTTATTGTGAATCACCTTTGCCTCATTTCAGGCTTCAGATGAAATGCCTGGGTCTTTGCTACTGACCATCAAGGTGTCTGCCCTGACCTGCACCAGGGGCAGAGTGTGATCACAGCTCAGCTTTCACATGCTGCCCAGCTCACCAAACACCAACCAGAGAAAACACTGACCAGATGATCCCTGTTCAAGCAGAGAATGGACATTCATCTGTTCATGTTGGAACTGTTGATATAGTTTTCATTGTTGTATTAGAATAATTACTTAGTGGTGGATTTTTCACTGTTTGATAAGTTTTGTGAATGGTGATGGGTTTTGTTATTGCAATTAGAATTAAGTTTTAGAATTGAATTTGTTAAAAGCACCAGTTGTGAAGATTTCCCTAGGCACTTCAGGTATCCACAAATCTCCTGAGGAGTGGTGTTTGTTCTCCTTTGACAAAGGGCCCTGTGGAGGATTACAAACACTTCTCTTTCTTTTCTTTTCTAAAAACTAAAAGGGGGAATTGTGGACACTGCTGATGGCCTAGGCACATTTTAGCTAGGCCTTTTTCTCACGTTTTAAGTATTTTTCTCAGGCCATGAAACTTTCTCAGCCTCAGCTAGGATTTTTCCCAAGCTGGGACATTTTCTCTATTGTAAACATAAGACAAGGAATCATAACAGAGATAAACACCTGCAAGGTCCATGAGAAAGTCAGGGAGGAGAGGTGTCTCCTTCTCTGACCAATGATCTGTTTGTATTTTGTTTTTCACGAACTACCTTATTTAAGGCAATAGTTTCTTTCAATAAACTACTCTTTCTTGCTCTTTTCTGCACCAAGCAAGAGAGTGTCTTGTTGCTGTTTTTTCACTGCTCCATAACCCTTCCACGGCAACAGAGCCAGACACAGCATCAGCAAATCACCACTGCTGTGTTTTGGCAGGACTTTGGTTCTGCACTTTCAAAGCAACAGCAGCTTGTAGGCATTTTTGTCACTGAAGCTCAGCACTGACTGAAGTGGCATTTTTAATGCATTCCCTAACTGCAAAACAGCTCCTGACACATTTTAATGACAGACAGGCAGCAGTAAAATCTGTGCTTTGCCTGCTATGAGACAGGTCAGAAGAGCGGAGCATATCAAATAAAGGGACTGCTGCTTTAGCTGCCAGGCTGTGCAGAACACAGCAGCACTGCAAGTTAATTCACTGTTCTCACATTCCAGTCGTACTGTGGTCATTGCACACCAGTGGGCTTTGAAATACTAATTATTTATTAAAACTGATCTTCAGAAGAGCTTCAGCAGCATGTGACTGACCAGACACTGCTGTGAGTACCATGAACTGTGTGGACCACTCTGAAAACTTAAGCTTGATGAAAGTAAGATCGGCAACTTCTGTTTCCCAAAAGATCAAAAGGCACTGTAAATGCAGGAAACAAAAGAATTATCTTTCAAAACAATATAATTATCAAATTCAAAAGAATTATCTTTCATCTTTCTGCTGATGGCAGTTTCCCTAAAAATCTCCTTACTGCACTCAGAGGAAGCAACAAGTTTCCCCATGCCCAGCACCCGGTCTCGTATTTCACACTGCAGTACAAATGCAGGTATCCTAACAGGACTGTGCAGTCCATGTGCAGATTTTAAGGACATGCCCAAATGGATGATTGGCTGTATTTACACTGACCAGGACACAGCCATGTTCGCTAAGTGTGTCTGACCAGGAAGAATTTTCTCTAGCATACATTTAAGAGGTTTTTATTACTTATATCCATTTTGTTCTTAGTGACAACAGAGCAATTGCTCAAATTTAAGTTTCTGTTTTCTTCATCTCCTTAATGCATGCATCAGAAGAACCTGCATTTTTTAATGCAATGGTAAGCTTTTGGCAGCCATAACTGAACTGAAAATTGGAGTGTGAGTAAACCAGACTGGATGTCAGTGTGACTCACCTCAGTTTTGGCCACGCTAAATTGTATTTAGAATCATATATTCTGACACCTGCACCATCTAATTAAAACAGTGCAGAGCCCTTGGTGTTATGGGATTGCTGATGTAAAAGACCTTTGCTTCCACACCACTTTTCACAGCTGATTCACAGCTTTCTTTCAATGTCCTATCAATTCCTGCAATCAAATCTTAAGAGCAGATAGAACTCTGTTTCCTGCAATTTCTGTGTAGGATTCAGTAAATCATTTACAAAGATATAATACCTGAAAAATCCCTACAGAGAGCAGTGTAAAAAATACTTTGGCATTTTCCTGTCTTCATAAACAAATGTAAATATCAACAAATACTAACCACTTGAAGCCATTTTTTTTCTTGCTGAGTTTCTAGAACTGAGCCTCTAGCATTTTGGCACAGTGTTCTCATTTTGTTTGATTTCAGAACCAGCGCTTATTTTTAGTCATCAGACATTGTATTATCCAAAAGAAATAAAACTGGCATGAATTGGCAATAAATGAAAAGAAATTAATTTGAAAAACTCTCTATCAAGCTGCTGCATATAAGACTCTCTGATTGTCAAAGCCTGAAATGAGGAATGTGGAACTCCAGGTGGGCTCTTTAAAATGCTGCTTATTATATCCAAATGATGCAGTGATTTATTTATAATTTAAAATGCTGTTTATTGTTTCCAAATGGTGCAGCAATTTACGGGCCGTGGGTGACAAGAGCCCAGCCCACAGCCTGACAGTCACATCTGTGGGTTCCTCTGAAAGCTTCCTCTAGTTCTGGTTACAATGCATTAAATAATTTTCATTACAGAGCATCCTAGAACATGACAACCACTCAATCCCTTCACTATCACCTGTAGCCTATCATACCTACTGACATTACAATATTCTTGTTACTATTTTCCAATCACAAAAGGTTGGTGTGTTTCAGTTTAAACTAGAAGTTGTTTTTCAATTTTCTTGCAGTGGAAAATCCTGAGATCTTTTCTCTATTTGCAATATGGCATTTTTGTTTGCCTGTAAAAATTCTTTTCCTTGGTAAAAACATCTTTTATTTGATGTGGATTTATCCTTTGCTCAGAGTGATAAAAGTCCCTTCCACCTCACTGCCCTTTGCCTTCTTAGTTACCCAGTAAGACTGGCTCAGCAATTCTTTTCTTCTACATCAAAACTTGCTCTCATCTCTCTTCCTTCTTCAGATTCTACATTCAAAAATCTTTCTGTTATACACACACATCTGTGAGACCTTCCTGTCAACTCCTCATCCTTCCTAACACATGGGGCTGTGCCCTATAGGGCATGGGGCTGTGCCTTATAGGGGATGAGGTCCTGCCCTATAGAGGATGGGGGTTGTGTCCTATAGGGGATGGGGGTTGTGCCCTATAGGGGATGGGGTTCTGACCTATAGGGGATGGAGGTCCTGCCCTATAGGGGATGGGGCTGTGCCCTATAGGGGATGGGGTCCTGCCCTATAGGGCACAGTCCCTGCAGGAACAAGCTGGACTTCTGGACAGCAGATCAATATGATTTTGCAGAAGCTGATTTATTGTTTATAATTCACCCTAATTATCCATTTCTAGAACCATCACCCAAGTGGGCACACACTCTACAATTGGTAATTTTAGGGTGTTGATCCACCCATTCAAACCCCCCAGAGTCAGTAATTTGTGGTCTCATGGAGTTTCACCCCCTCCTATTATCTTGAATCTTCTAACCTTGGTGTTCTGTGTTTTCCACTTCTTCTCTCCCAATTTAGCATAGTTTATGTTCCAGCGGCCTTGGGGGGTTTCAAACAAGTTACCAAAAAACTCCTAAAACTTTCTCATGCTGTGCACCTATTATAAACACTGGTCTAAACTAAGAAATGCACAAAAAAAGCTGGCATGTGAAAGATGCTGTTGTGTGAACAAACAGCAAAATATGCAGAAAGAACTGAACAGCAAAACATAGCTACCAAATATGGTTTTTGGCTGGTGCACATCACACAAAGCCCAGATTTGTACAGACATGTCCACCACCATCTCAACCGTGTTCAGCATTACTACAATTCCCCTTCTTTTGTTGTACCAGCCAAATTGTCTTTCTTATCTTGCCTTATCTTGCCTTATCTTGCCTTATCTTATCTTATCTTATCTTATCTTATCTTATCTTATCTTATCATCTTATCTTACCTCATCCTAGCCTTGAATTATTGTATTCTTATATTATCTTATCCTTATGCTATCTTATCTCTTATTATATTCTATATCATATCATATCATATCATATCATATTCTATCTTATTTTATCAAGCGGATCACTAACTTTATTTACAGAAAAAACAATGTGCTAATAACGAACAAAAATATCCAAACCCCTTGGATTATATCTTTCACCAACCAGGTATTCCCCATCCTTCTAACCATTCATCCAAACTCCAATTGCCCACAGTTAACTTCCTCATATTATCTTGCAGTTGTTTGATCTTCTCGTGATGGGATGCAAAATGGTCAGAAGAATACACACAACACATCCAATCAAAATCCTCACACCCGTGCCCATGTGCTGATAGCAAAAAATCTATAGCAGCTCTATTCTGCAGTGTGGGGTGTGTAATACTATTTACATCTGTAGCATTTGTTTCAAAACAGTGTGTCCAAGTTTGGGACAAATTTTAGGAAAAAAAGACCTCCAAAGGGTCCCCTCCCCCCTTACAATTCCTTCCTTCACTAAGCTCGGAAAGAATTTTCTTCAGGGGAAAGTGGAAAAAACTTTTTATTAACAAAATACAAAAGAAACACTTCCCAGCACAGACCCAGATTGAGATGAACTCGGCAGATCTTCGCCGGGAAGGGCAGCAGAGCTTCTTTGGCAGACTTCCAGAGGTGGTCTCCGAAGTTCAGATCCGTGTCCTCTGGAGCCGGTGCAAATCTTAGGGATGGGGGGGGGGAAAAGAGAGGGGCAGTTTAGGCAGCCGGGGGGGGAAAAGCAGCTGAGCAGCTGAGGGGAGGGGGGCAGGGGGGCAGCAGAAGCAGCGGCAAGCAGCAGCCAAAGCAGCGAGCAGCGGAAGCAGCGGCAAAAAGCCCCAAAAGCCGAAAAACACCCGGCTAGATAAAACAGCCCGGGGGAGGGGCCAGCAGCTCCATGGTGGGGGGTAGGGAGAGGAGCTAGTCAAAACATAACCCATAACAAGTGGAAGTGATATTCAGCTGTTCATTTACTCAACATCTCAGCTTCGCAAGCGTAGTCAAAGCCTGAGCAGCAGCAACACCTGGGGAAAGAATTGATGCTATTATTTGTGCCAGAGGACCCCAGAATTCCCAACGATTGTACAAATTAGGCTCCAAATCCCCAATTTCTCTTTTAGCTCTTTGGCTTTGCCCTGGTCTCCAAAGGGTCTGATAGAACAACTCATGCATGCCAGGAGCAAACATAGTTAACTTTCGTAGGATATTTGCAGGGAATTTGGGGTTTTTGGGGAGTTCTCAGGAGTGTTATAAATAGATATTTCGATATGTTAACTTCTCAGCCCTTGGCCATATGCATTTACCTCTTGCTTGGTGAAAGCTGCTGTGGGCCAGGGCCAGCACTGAGCTGGGCTGTGTGGGCCAGGACGTGGAGAGTCTTGGCTGATCTTGCTGTGTCCCTGGCCTCAGCACAGGCTTGGAGGATTTGCCTCCCAAAGCATCCTGCTCATTGGCTCTTCCTGTGTGCCTTGAAGAGAACAAGGACGGCATTTCTGGCAGGTGGGCATTAGCAGCCCTTCAAACGGGGCGTGTTGTGGAGCAAGCCCAGCTGAGACACCCTGCGAGGAGCCAGCCCAGTGCTCCTTGCTCCTCTCTGCTGGCACCAGATGGTTGATGTGGTTTTGGGATGAGCCCAGCTCTGTGACGGGGTGCTACGTACACACGAGACAGCTGCCCCTGTCCCGCGGGGTCCCAGCAGTGCCTCGCAGTTGTCCTGCACACACATCAGGATGTGGCCAAGAGAGGTCCTGGAAGCTGAGGCAGCCAATTTGAAGCTTTTGCAGGTGCCTACAAGTCAAGGCCAACGGTGTTCCCTCAGGATACAGCAATCCTGAGGGTTCCCCCCAGAGCTGCCTGGTGCCACCCACTCCTTGTGGCACCAGTTGCTTTCCTGTGGAATGTTCTACCTCCACCAAGAGCAAAGAGGGAGCTGGAGAAAGAGCTTGCCAGGCCACTCTGAATACTTTCCCAGCAGTCCTGTTCCCTCCCACCAGTCCTCAGACTGTGCCCATCTTTTTTGTTCCCCTTAGCTCATCCCTTTGCTTTGCTTTCCATCAATAAAGTTTGGCTTCTTCACTTTGCCTGCATCTCTGTGGAGCTCAAGTGGTGCAAATTCAGAGCCCTGGGACACAGGCCCCTCCTGCCGTTCTGTTCTGTGCTGTGTTCTGTGCAGAGACTCAGAGGAACGAGGGCAGATCAGGTTGGAAAGCTCTCTGTGCTGAAGCTTCAGTTCCACAACACAGTGAACTTCAAGGTCTTGTCACAATGCTGATGGCTGCTGCCAGCTTGGCCCCATGCCACTCACTGTGGACGTGGCCAGGGACAGGACGGCAGAGGGGCTGGGCAGACACCCCGCAGCAGCCGTGCTCCATCCTCTGGGGTATCCCGGGGCTTTCCCTGCCTGGGGAGCACAGGGCTGGCCTGTGTTCTCTGCACGTGAACGGTGGATTTTATCCACAGGAAACAAAATCAGCATCCTCGTTTCCAGATGTCAGTTAGGAGGAGGCGTTTGGCGCAGCAAAGGCAGCCGGGCTTCTCAGTGGTGGCAGCTTTGGTCCAGCAGAAATCTTGTGCCGTATGGAATTTTAGCTGGTAGAAACCCACTCCCAGCTAAGGCCCCTGAACAGGAATGGTAGCTATTTTCCACAGGATATTAATCTCACCATCCCAATTTCCAGATGTCACTTAGGAGAAGGCATTTGACAGTCCAATGGCTGCCATGGTCCGAGGATATGGCAGCTTTGCTCTGGGAGAAATCCTGCACCATATGGACTTTGAGAGGGCGGTAGCTCAGTCCCAGCTACGGGACCCTGGTGGCTCTTTTCCATGTGAAACAAATCTAACCATCCGAGTTTCCTGATGTCAGTTCAGAGGAGGCTTTTGGCACACCAAATGCAGCCATGGTCCCAGGAGTTGGCAGCTTTGGTCTAGGAGAAATCCTGTTACATAGGGAATTTTAGCATAAACAAACCCATTCCCACTCCCAAAGGACCATAAAAAAGAATGGTGCCTTTTTCCACAGGAGAAAAACCTCAGCATCCCCATTTCCAGACGTGAGTTATGAGGAGGCATTTGGCACTCCAACAGCACCCAGGCTTCTCGGTGGTGGCAGCTTTGGTCTGGGAGAAATCCTGCACCCTATGAAATTTTAGCAGGTGAAAGCCCAGTCCCAGTTAGAGGCTCCTGGATATAAATGTTGGCTCTTTTCCATGGAAAACAAAACTCACCATCTCAGTTTCCTGATGTCAGTTAAGAGGAAACATTTGGTGCGCCAAAGGCAGCCATTGTCCTAGGAGGTGGCATCTTTACAGGACACATAGCTACAGATTTTTCTCTCTCGAGGCTTTAGAGAGTGCAACCTCCTTTTATCCTTAACTCCCGGCCACACTTTGCCCTCTTCCCTTCCCGGTTGGCCAAGGTACTTGGAAGATACAGCCTTCTCAACCTGTGTACCCCATATTCCCCCTTGAATCTGGCATTTCCCCCCGAAGTTCAGAGGTTCAGCCTGTGCAGACTCTTGTCTGGTTCAGGAGACAAGCTGTGTGGGCCCAGTAACAAACCTGCTGCCCAAAGGTAGTAGAAACATAACAATCCATTTCAAAGACCCTAACAGCCATCCCTTCACCCATGAAGTGATTCATAAAGATATTAGCACACATCTTTCCTCTCACATTGATGTTTCCTCTGCTGGTAACAGCCTTTTAAAGCCAGCCTTTGGCCTGACCTCTCTGCTGTTGTAGTTCCATGGACAGAGGTTGTTGTCTCTTCCCCCTTCCATGGGCAGGCCAGTGTTCAGCCATCTCCAGGACAGCAGGGCCCCACCACACAACACTGTGATGTAGGAAGACAAAAACCATCACTCCAAATGTCCCCCATCCTCCTTCTTCCCTGGCATGTGGCTCTGACAGTGGGGTTTGCTGCTGGTTGCCACAGGAAAAAGAAGAGCACTGTGATACTGTGGGGCTCAATGGAACCAAACATCCATTGTGACACTGCAGAGCCTCACAGAACCCAGAGTCCATGGTGACACAACAGGGCCTTGTGGAACCAAGGAGTCCAAAGGACTAAAACAGATCTTGCATGGCTCTGCCTTGTGTGAGAGTCCGTCTGAGCCTCTCGTCTCTTTCTGCCCAACAACCCTCGCCTGAGGCCTGCGCTGGCCAGGGATGGGAGGAACGTCAAGTGACTGTTCCGCATGTGATGCCTACCAGGACTGGTTTCTCATGACAACCAGTAACGGAGCGCTGACTCAACAAAGCTCCCGCAGATGGAATAACAATGGACTGGTCAGTATGGGCTATTCTGTGTGTGTTCATAACAACAAAGATGGTTTGGTGTACCTTGAAGCATCCTGTTTCCACCTGTTCCTCAGTGTAACGAGCTCCACATACAATAGTCCATAATTCTTCCTACCTTTTGGCCAGAAGCCACTGGCTTTGGGAAAGGACTATAAAAGTGACTTTCTCAAAGGAGACCCCCAAGATCTCCCCAGACGGCAACAGACATCTATTGGCTGGCTCCACGAGGATTCATCTGCCCGTCTTGGTAGGTATAATCCTGCCCCCCCTCTCTCTCTCTCTCTTTCTCTCTCTCTCTCTCTCTCTCTCTCTCTCTCTGTCCCACTATCGCATTTTGGTTGGCACTAAATAAAGTGCATTTCTGTAAAACTAAACTGGTTTTGTCCCCTGCTGTGTCTTTTGCTCTCTGAGATGCATAAAATAACCAGTCACGACTCCCGCTCGGGTTGGGCGGACCTTGACATTATTTGGCGTAGTCAGCAATTGGATTCCCCATACTGGAGGAGTTGGGGTTTTCTGTGCACTTTGTACTAGGGGAAGACCTGTGCCATTTCAGCCACACCTAGCCTGCCAGTACCATAAGGACTGAACAGTGTTAGAAAGCAAGGGAGGTGGTATTGGGTTCTTCCTGCAATCTGCACACAGACCCAGGTGGATAATCAACTCCATTTTCAATTATCATAGAATTTTTTGAAAGGATCTTAACTGAGAAAAAGATGGGACTTGTGTTTTTTGTTGTTTGCTGCTTGGTGTAGTCGAGGAGACACCCATTGTGCAACTAAAGAGAACCTCCCAAGCAGTTTGGTCCCCTCAGCCACCCAGGGAAGAGAGGGGGTTGTCCCCAGCAGAAGTCTGGGTGTCAAGTGTTGACCTCCCTGAAGTGGTTTTCCTCCTCGCACATAATTGTGACTGGCAGAATATTGTTATTTATATAATTACATATTTATTATAAATATATATTTAGTTGTTGTATTTGACTACTTGGGATCATGAAGACCCAAGTGGTTTTTGTAGTTACGTTAGTACCTCCCAAGTAGTGTGTCTCTTCACCCACTCCAGAGAAGAGAAGGGATTCACAGTTTCAGCTGTGCTTTTTGTGTAACTATAAGTGTGTCTCCCTGAGAGTGGTTTTGGTCCCTTTGTAAGAATGTCTGAAAAGGATAAAGCTGCATTTTACACTTTACTAGTTAAGTATAATGCCAGACCTTACCAAGGGGGGGAAGACTGGGCGCACAGTAATTGGTTTAATTTAGAAAATGTGATTGATAGAATACATTCTTTGCAACATGAAACAAAATTCAAACTGAGCATGAAAAATAAAACCACACTTTGCTCAGTTCTAGGCGCTTGTCTTTCAGCTGCTGTAGAATCTCGTTTTAAACGAGTGAGTGAGGAAATTGCAGTGATAGACTCCTTGCAAAACCTGGTGGAAGCTTTGCAAATAGTATTACAGAAGGAAAGAAATCAGGTAGAAACTCTGCAAAACCAACTAGAGCAGGAAAGAAATCAGGTAGAAACTATGCCAAACCAACTACAGCAGGAAAGAAATCACAACTATTTGGTACAATTATCACGTCTCACAACCTGCAATTACACCTAATGATACAGAAGAAAAAATATCACATAAAGCACATATACTCACAGAGAGAATTAGTACACATGCAAAATAGTGGGGAAAATTGCTGCTCTAAAATGACACCTCTCGTTAAAACGGAATATAGATACCTGAACGAGGAGGATTTTGACCCCCACATAACCTCCAAAGAAATACCATACACTGCTACTGAATTGGCCAAATTAAAGAAAGAATACTCACGTCTCCCACAAGAATCTGAGACCGAGTATGTTTTTAGAGTTACACTCACTGGTGGAGATCAAATTGAATTAAGTGAACAAGAAGCCAGTGGGTACTGGGGGCCTGGAGTTTTCTTAACAACTGGAAATGCTCGTGTTCCATGGTCTCTGACACAGCATGAAGCATACTGGGCTGGGGGACTTAGCCCCCTAGACAGAGGTGATCCTCTAGCCATAATTTGCACCCCAGACCAACTCCTAGAAAACATTCACAAAGCTGCCTGTTTGCAAATGATGCATGAAATAAAATTCACTGCTGGCCATAAATCACCTGTGCTATTACCTGCAAATAAAATCAATACCCTCTTCCCTCTAGTGCCAAAGAAGAGATCAAACAGATTATACAGGACTTGCAAAGCTCCCCTGTATGGCCAATCCACAAACCCAAACCTGACACTGTAGCTGTGTACCAATACATAGATGATGTATTGATAGGAGGAAAAGAAAAAGAAGAAGTGAGGGATGTGCAACAGAAAATAATTTCCCACTTAGAAAGCCCTAACTTGCAAATTGCCTCAGAGAAAATTCAAAAAGCTTCTCAGGAAGTGAAGTTTTGGAAGACAGCCACTACTGGGACTGCCCCCCCTGTCGGGGTGGCCCAGAAATCCTCAGTAACAGAAGGAACTGTAAAAAGTCTGGCAATAACAGAAACTGAGAACTTGGGCAACAGCAATGACAAACCTGCCTCAGTAATTAAAGTAGCCTCTGCTTTCTCCCCCAAACAATGTTTGTTCACTAATTCTTTATTCACTGATGCTTCTGCTGAGCAAATTATTGCTGGGGGACGGGGTGGCTCTTGGGTTGGGGGGCTGATGATTATTTGGGGTGTTTTCCAGCTTGAAGTGCGGAGTGCCTCCTTTGTTTGTAACTCCACTGACTCTTATGCTGTGTTTAAAGGAGCTACAGGGTAGCTTCCTTCTTAGCAGCAAAATGATTGGGAAGTTAACAGAATTTCTGTCTGCATAGTTCCATAATTTTAACCTCCTGCCTCTTTGTGGCAGATTCTGTTGTGTTTACTTTTCACAGAATAATACCATGGAACGTGAAGATTAATTGTTGAATCCCTCATTGAACCTGTATACAGTTACAGATCAGGACCTTACAGCTGTGGTTTTTTTTGTGAAGCTTCAAAATCAAAATTGAACTGTTGTACAATTTTCCCAAAAAAATTATGTGTGGGAAAAACAATACAAAATATAAAGGGGAACTCAATGTTAATGTTGTAACACCTACTACCCAACCACCGGTTATACTGAGCCTAAAAACTTTTGAAATTGGACCTTACATAATTAAGAAAACTAGATAACAGCAAAAATTGTTTAACCTGGCGTGGTCCCTTAAACAACTTAAATTTATGGTGCTGAACAATGTTTCAGAAATTCAGTCAAAATATTCACCTTTTTTACAAATTTTGTTTCAGGGGTGGACCACCTGTCTGTGGAAGCGGACTCCTTCTAAAAAACGGATGGCAAGAGACATAAACCGGTGTTGTGGGAACAGGACTGGGAATTTTAAATAGCATTGATACGGAGGTATTAATGAACAAATTGGTTGCCCCCACCAGAGACCTAACCAAATTGAAACAACCTCTGCAGTCTTTTTTAACAGCCCTGGGGAGGCAACAGTGGTTATTATCAAACATTTTACCAGATTGGGAAAAGGCAAATGTAAATGATCACAAACTGATAATTGATGCTCTTGGTACTGCTCAAAACAACATCTCCTTAGTCCTCAGCTGTATCCAGGCACAGCTTTGGATGCAAACAATTATTGCATCAATTATAAGGGAAGGGGAAGAAGGCATCTTCCCTGCTGAAATCCGGACAATAATTTGGGACAATGCTAATGATTTTGAAAGGAAGTTTCAGTCCTGGTGGAATTTGGTAAACTTTACCTACAACCCCAGTACAAACACAGGCACAGCCTTTGTGTTGACAATACGCAACGCTTCAGTGCATTTGATATACCCCATCATTGCATTAGGATTGAATCACGATGGAACTACTCTCTATCCTTTCGAGCATTGAGAATGAGCCTGTCAAATTGGTGAGAAATGGCAAACTGTTAATTTGGAATCTTGCATTGTTCGGGAGCAACAGAGTTTCATTTGTGTAAGCAATGACATTGTGGCCCAAGACATCTGTTTAGACACAGAGCAAAATATCTGTCATTTTGAAATACACCATGATGAGACTCCAGCAACAGTGCTGGTGTACATAGGAAATGGATATGTGTGTGTAAGAACTGCTTGCAACTTAGTGTTTGTAAAAAATGTAACAGTGGATCTAAAAAATAATTTAAAATTTTGTGTTTGCAATTTTACCACGATCATGGGCTGTGACTTTTCCTATACTGCTCCGGTTATGTCTTATCACCTTTTGCAATCCAATTTAACACTGATTCATCAGTTAGTGCCTGCTCCCATCGGGATGAACCTCACTTTGATTAAACAATTGTTGCTTTACCAGGACTAAATTGGGATCTTGGGAAAGATCAAGAAAAATGGACAGAAGATCCTGGTGACAGTTAATCACAAAGTGAGAGAAATACATCGTGTTTTAGAAATGGTAAAGGGGGATGCTGAACTCAGGTGGTGGGATACTCTTTTTGGGTGGTCACCTAGTGCTACCAGCATCCTAAAAAAATTCTGTCATCCCATCATTGTGCTTTTGATTTTGGTTTTGATCAGTTTTGTTTTGTCAGTCCTTCTATACATCCTGAATTGGAGAATGGTAAAACGGCTGACACAATTGGCATCAACAATAGAAGCACATAATTTCATCACTACTCCATCTGCTAAAGATATCCCTAACGTTATTGACACCAGACAAATTACACGAGCAGTAAAAGTCAGGCCTTTAACAGCAAGCTTATTAGAATTGTTTGTTGCTTGTTATGATTGGTAGTATTCGTTTAGTAATCTTAATCTTTCAATTAAAAATGGTTTTGGAAAAAAATTGTTTTAATGATAAAAACATAATTGGTATTGATTTGCTTTAATTTTAATTGTTTGAATTTAAATTGTTTGGATGTTATTTTACTGATTTGTTTTAATTCTTATTGTTTGAATTTTAATTGTTTGGATGTAATTTTATTGATTTGTCTTAATTTTAATAGTTTTAATTTTAATTGTTTGCATGTTATTTTATTGATTTGTTTTAATATTGATTTGTTTGAAAGTTATATATGATTGTGATTTGTTTGCAAAATTTTTTTAATCAATCTTTTTGTGATTATTTTGCTTTTTTTTGTGTGTGTGTGTGTGTGTATTTATTTTCCTTCCTTTTCCTTTCCCTTTTCCCTTTCTCTTCTTATCCCCAGTTTTTGTTTTCCCTGTTCCTGTTCTCGGGATGTGCTACCAATGACGGGTCCTGAAGATGCTACAAGGTTACAACATCATGCTGATGGACTTTCTCAGCGACGCTCGTTGGACATGGGTTGATGTGAGAGTCCGTCTGAGCCTCTCGTCTCTTTCTGCCCAACAACCCTCGCCTGAGGCCTGCGCTGGCCACGGATGGGAGCAACGCCAAGTGACTGTTCCACAGGTGATGCCTACCAGGACTGGTTTCTCATGACAACTAGTCACGGGGCGCTGACTCAACAAAGCTCCCACAGATGGAAGAACAATGCACTGGTCAGTATGGGCTACCCTGTGTGTGTTCATAAAAACAAAGATGGTTTGGTGTGCCTTGAAGCATCCTGTTTCCACCTGTTCCTCAGGGTAATGAGCTCCACATACAATAGTCCATAAATCTTCCCACCTTTTGGCCAGAAGCCACTGGCTTCGGGAAAGGACTATAAAAGTGATTTTCTCAGAGGAGACCCCCGAGATCTCCCCAGACGGCAACAGACATCTATTGGCTGGCTCCACGAGGATTCATCTGCCCGTCTTGGTAGCTATACTCCCGACCACCCTTTCTCTCTCTCTCTCTCTCTCTGTCTCTCTGTCCCACTATCGCATTTTGGTTGGCACTAAATGAAGTGCATTTCTGTAAAAGTAAACTGGTTTTGTCCCCTGCTGTGTCTTTTGCGCTCTGAGATCCATAAAAGAACCAGTCACGACTCCTGCTCGGGTTGGGCGGACCATGACAGGGTCCCACTGCATGACTGATAAAATTTCATCATCCCATTGTTAGGAGTTCCACCCAGGGGAAGAAGCCAAGCGTTTCCTACCTCAATAAAATCTGAGATTTGGAACATCAAAGCAGCCCTTAGACACTGGTTTCCAAAGAACCAGAGGTCCTAGAACTTCTATAGGATCACAGCTTCAAGACCACTTCATCTTGACTGCTACCACCACTCTAAGTAATAGGGTGTCAGATTGTGTTTTGACAAGGTCAGTGGTTTTTCTTTTGTACTACTGCATGTATTTTCTCATTTTTCGCATTAAATTGGATTTCTGATGTGGAGTCTCTCACTAGTTTTTTTTTCAGAACCGTTACACAGACTCTTAGAACCTAATGGCCATTGTGACACCGCGGGGTCTCAGAGAAAAAAGGTGCATTGTGACATCATCAGGGCCCAAAGGAACCAAGGGGCCTTCAGACACCATAAGGACCTCGTGGGATCAAGGGGCCATTGTGACACCACTGTGTCCCATGAAACCAATGTCCATTGTGACACCATAGGGCTTCACAAACCAAGGGCCCATCATGGCACCATGGGACGCATGGCACCAAGAGGCCATTGTGACACCATGAAGACTAGCATGACCATAGGGCCATTGTGACTCCAGGGGGTCTAATGGCACCAAGGGACAGTGTGACACCATGGAGCCTAAGAGAACCAAGGGGCCATTGGGACACCATTGTGACAAATGGAACCAAAAGTCCATTATGACCCCATGAGCCCTAGCAGAAACAAGGAGGTTTTGTGACACCATTGAGGCTCACAGAATCTAGAGGACAATGTAACACCATAGGCCCTTAGTGAACTAAGGCTACATGGTTACACCATGGGGCATCATGGCACCAAACGTCCATGGTGACATTGTGGATCATATCAGAACCAAGGGCATATTGTGGCACCATTCGGCCTGACAGAATCAAGATGTCATAGTGACACCACGGGGCGTCATAGAACGAAGGGCCGTCGTGACTGCATGGGGATGAACAGAATGCAGGCAACATTGTGGCACCATGGGGCCTCACAGAACCAAGAAGTCATTGTCCCACCATGGGGCGTTGTTGAGCCAAGGGGCCATTTTGAACACGAAAGGGCCTAATAAAACCAAGGGGCCATGGTGACACCATAGGTTCTAAAAGAACTGAGGAGAAATTGTGACACCATGGGGCAGAATGGAACCAAGAAGCTTTGGTGACACCATAGGGCCTAAGATATGAAGGGTCCATTGTCATACCATGGTGTCCACCGAAACCAAGACATCATTGTGACACCATGCCGCCCATCTGAACCAAGGGACCAGTGTGACAACACAGAGCCTAACAGAACCAAGGGGCCATTGTGACACTAGGGTACCTCAGGGAACCAAAGGACCATTGTGACATCATGTGCTCTTAGATACCCAAGGAACCCTTCAAACAAAATGGGGCCTCATAGAAGCAAGGGTGCATTGTGACACTATGGACTCTAATGGAACCCAAGGGTCCATTGTGACACCATGCGGCCTAATACAATAAACGGCCATTGTGACACCATGGGGCCTCATGAAATCAAGGGTCAATTGTGACCCCCATGTGGCCTAACAGAACTCAGGGAGCATTGTGACACCATTGTGCTGTATGAAACCAAAGGGCCATTGTGACACCATTGGTCCAAACAGAAACAAGGGGACAACGTGACACCATTGTGCCGTCTGGAACCAATGGTCTATTGTGACACCTTGGGGCTTAACATTATAAAGGGGCCGCTCTGGCATTGTCCAAGTTTAGGACAAATTTGGGGAAAAAAGAGCTCCAAAGGGCCCCCCCCCCCTTTTCTTTTTTACAATTCCTTCCTTCAATGAGCTCAGAAAGAATTGTTCTTGTGGTGAAAATGGAAAAAACTTTTTATTAACAAAAATACAAAAGAAACACTCCCCCAACCCAAACCCAGATGAGACGAACCCAGCCGGTCCTCGCCGGGGAGAGTGGCAGAGCCTCCCAAGCCGACCTCCAGCAGCGGCCCCCGAAGTCCAGATCCTCGTCCTCCGGAGTCGGTGCAAATCCCTGGAGCAGGGAGAAGGGAGAGAGGGGGAGGGGCAGCCGGGAGCAGGCCCAAAGCAAGCCCAAGACAAGCTAAAGCGAGCCCAAGACAAGCAAAAGCAAACCCAAGACAAGCCAACACGGGGGCACAGACAAAACAGCTGGGGGAAAAGGGAAAAAACGGCCAAAGAAGCCAGGGGAGGGGGTCACAGCTGAGCAGACGGCAGAGAGCAAGACACAGCCCACAACCGAAGCGCAGCAAGAGAGAGAGAGCCGGAAAACACCAGCCTAGATAAAACCATCCGAGGGAGGGACCGGCAGCTGCACGGGGGAAGCAAGGAGAGGAGCCAGTCCAAACATCAGCCCATAACAGGCATGATGAGGCCTCATAGAACCAAGGGACTATTGTGACACCATGGGACCTCATGGCAGCAAGGGTCCATTTTGAACACCATGGGAGCTCATAGAACCAAGGGGCCATTTTAAACACCATGGAGCCTAATAGAATCAATAGGCCATTGTGACCCCAAGGGTCCTAAAAAAACTGAGGGAAATTGTTACACCATGGGGCATAACGGAACCAAGGAGCCATTGTGACACCATGGGGCATCATGGCACCAAGGAATCATTTTGAACACAATGGGACATATAAGAACCAATGGGCCATTGTGACATCATGGGTGCTAATAGAACCAAGGGGAAATTGTGACACGATGTAGCATAATGGATGCAAGGGTGTTTTGCAAAACCATGGGGCCTAACAGAACCCAGGGGCTGTTGTGACACCATTGTGCCGTATGAAACCAATGGTCCATTGTGACATCATGGGGCCTAACAGAACCAAAGGGTCTTTGTGACACCGTGGGGCCTCATAGAACCAAGAGGCCATTGTAAAACTATGGGACCTCAGGGGACCAAGGGGACATTTTGACACCATGAGGTCTCAAAGAACCAAGGGGCGATTTAGACACCCTGGAGCCTAATGAAACCAAGGGTTCCTTGTGACACATGGAGGCCCATGGAACCAAGGGGGCTTTGTAACACCATGGGGGCTCGCAGAACCAAGGGGCCATTTAAACATCATGGGACCTCGTGGAACCAATGGGCCAAATTGACACATTTTGCCTCATAGAACCGAGTTGCCATTGTGACACCCAGATGGCTCATGGCACCAAGGGGCCAATTTGAAGACTATGGGAGCTCATAGAACCAAGAACCAATTTGAACACCATGGGGCCTAAAAGAACCAAGAAGCCATGGTGACACTGTAGGTCCTAACACAACTGAGGGGAGATTGTAGCCCCATGGGGCATAATGGGACCAAGAGGATTTCGTGAAACCATGGGGCCTCATGTCACCAAGGGGCCATTTTGAACACCATGGGGCCTAATACAGCAAAGGGGCTTTTGTGTCACCATGAGTCCTCTGATAATCAAGGCGGGATTGTGACACCAAGGGGCCTCATAGAACCAAGGGGGTATTGACACACCATGGAGTCTAACAGAACCAAGGGGCCATTGTGCCACCATGGGACTACATGGAACCAAGAGCCATTGTGAGACCATGGGACCAAACAGGCCAAGGTGCCATTGTTACTCAATGCTGTCCACTGGAACCAAGGGGCTATTGTGAGACCATGGAGCCTAAGAGAGCAAAGGGCCCATTGTGACACCATGCAGCCTATCTGAGCCAAGGGTCCATTGTGACACCATGGAACCTAACAGAAGCAAGGTGCCATTCTGATACTATTGGGCCCCATGGTACCAAGGGGCCATTTTGAAACCAAGGGTGCCTAACAGAACCAAGACGCCATTGTGACACCATGGGACCTCAGAGAAGCAAGAGGCCATTGTGACACCATGGGTCCTCATAGAACCCAGAGTGCATTATGACACCATGGGGCCTCATAGAACCAAGGGTCCATTGTGGCACATGACAATCATAGAACCAAGGGGCCATGGTAACAGCAAGAGACCTCAGCGAATCACAGATCCACTGTGACACCATGTGGCCTATCTTAACCGAGGGGCCATTGTGACAACATGGGTCCTAACAGAACCAAGGGGAAATTGTAACACCACGAGGCCAAACAGAATGAATGGGCCATTGTAACTCCATGAGGCCTTATGGAACCAAGGGTCCCTCATGACACAATGAGTCCTAAGAAAACCAAGGGAAAATGGTGACACCATATGTCCTAAAAGAACCAAGGGTCTATTGGGAGTACCATAGGGCCTAAAAAAACCCAGTAGCCATCGTGACCCCATTGTGCTATATGAAACCAATGGGCCATTTTGATACGATGGGGCCTAATAGAACCATGTGGCAAATGCGACACCAATGTGCTGCTTGGAACCAATGTTCCATTGTGACACCACGGGGCCTAACAGAATAAAGGGGCCATTCTGACAACACAGGCCTCATAGAACCAAGATACCATTGTGACCCGATGGGACCTCATAGAACCAATGAGCTGTTGTGACACCATGGGACTTCATGGAACCAAGGGGCCATCATGACATGACGGGGACTCAGTGAACCAAGGGGCCATTGTGACACCATGGGACCTCATAGAACCAAAGGTGTATTGCGACACCAGTGGTCCTAACAGGACCAAGTGTCCATTGTGACATACGAGGGCTCATAGAACTCAGGGGCCATTGTAACACCATGGGACCTCACAGAACCATGGTTCCATTGTGACACCATGTGGCATATCTGATCTAAGTGGTCATTGTTGCAACATGGACTCAAACAGAATCAAGGTCTATTGTGACACCAAGTAGCCTCATGGCACCAAAGGGCCACTTTGAACACCATATGAGCTCACTGAAGCAAGGGGCAATTATTAACACCATGGGGCCTAACAGAACCAAGGGGCCATAGTTACACCATGGGTCTTAACAGATGGGAAATTGTGACACCATGGGGCATAAAAGAAGCAAGGGGTTTGGGTCACACCATAGAGCTTAACAGACAAAGGGGCCATTTTCACACCATGGTGTCCACCAGAATCAAGGGGCCATTATGACATCATGGGGCCTCCCAGAACCAAGGGACCATTGTGACACCATGGAGCCTGACTGGACCACGGTGCCGTTGTGACACCGTAGGGCCTCATGGCACCAATGTGCCATTTTGAGCACTGTGGGGTCTAAAAGGACCAAGGGGACCATTTTATGCCCTGGGGCATAATGGCATAAGGGTGTATTGTGACACCATTGGGCCTAACAGAACGATGGGGCTGTTGTGACACTATGGGAGCTCATTACACCAAGGGGCCATTGTAAAAACATGGGACCTCATGGAACTAAGGGTTCATTGTGACATCATAGGTCCTCAAAAAACCAAGGGGTCATTGTGACACCTGGGGCCTAATAGACCCAAGGATGTATTGTGACACCATGGGACCTAACAGAGCCAAAGGGCCATAGTGACACCGTGAAGACTCATAGAACCAATGGTCCATTGAGACACCATGGGATCTCATGGTATCAATAGGTCATTGTGACACCATGGGGCCTCAGATGTCCCAGGTTCCATTGTGTCACTATGGGACCTCATGGAACCAAGCGGCCATTTTGACATCATGAAGCCTCATGGAATAATGGTCTATGATGACACCATGGGGCCCTACAGAACCAAGGTGCCATTGTGACACCGTGGAACTTAACAAAACTAAGGAGCCATTTTGACATCATGGCCTCATAAAACCAAGAGGCCAATGTGACACCATGGGACCTCACAGAATCATGGGTCCGTTGTGGCACCATCTGGTATGTCTGATCAAATTGGTCATTTTGACAACATGGACCCAAACAGAACCAAAGTGCCATTGTGACACGAAGCGGGCTCATGGAACCGATGGCCTATTTTGAACACCATGGAAGCTCATGGAACCAAGGGGCAATTATTAACACCATGGGGCCTAATAGAATGAAGGGGCCATGGTGACACTGTGGGGTCTCATAGAATTAAGGTTGTGTTGGGACACCATGGTGCCTAACAGAGCCAAAGGTCCATTGTGACACATGGGAGCTCATAGAAGCAAGGGGCCCTTGTAACACCTAGAAACACATAGAACCTCATGGAATCAAGTGGCCATTATGACACTTTGGTGCCTCATAGAACCAAGGGGCCATTCTGGAACCATGGGGGCCTCTGAAAACCAAGGGGTGATGTAGACACCATGGAAACTAATGAAACCAAGGGCCATTGTTACACCATGAGGTCTAAGAGAAGCAAGGGGCCATGGTGTTACCTTGGGGCCTAAAAAAATCATGGGGCCATTTTGACATCTCGTGGAACCAAAATGCCATTGTGACACCAATGGACCACAAAAACCAAAGGGGAATTGGTACACCCCGGGGCCTAAGAGAACCAAGGTGCCATTGTGGCACCACGGATAGTAACAGATAAAAGTAGTCATTATGGCAGCATGGGGATTCATGGAATGAAGGAGACGTGATACCTTGAGACCTAACAGAACCAAGGGGCCATTCTGACACCATAGGACCCAACAGAACCAAGGATGCTACTGAGGAACCTCATGTGAACATTAATTAAACCAAGAATCTGCTCCAGTTGAGCTCCTCTCCCCAGGTGTCCTGTGGTGACGTTACGATGCTTGGTATCCCCAATTGTGTGTGCTGTTCATTTCTGGAATTATGTTTGGTGCTTTCAGAATTGACTCTGAAAGTGAAGGTTTGTTTTGTCTAGCTAGCGGGTGCCCCTCCACCATCGTCTGGGCTTAGGGAGGCTCACTGGCTTTGCTTTCACTTTGCTGGCTTGGCTGCTGCTTTGCTGGCTTGGCTGCTGCTTTACTTGCCTTGCTTTCGCTTTGCTTGCTTGGCTTGGCTCGCTGGCTTTGCTTTTGCTTTTTCCTTATTAGTTAGTTTAGCTAGGCAGCCCAATTTCCTTCTCTGGACTGTTTTCTTTGCTTTCCTTCTTCTCTTTTCCTGAATACCATCTGAACCAGGACCTAGGAACATCGAGGAGCCCCTGGAGTCAGCATTTTCATGATAAGCATTCAGCCCTCCCCAGCGCCAGAGACTTTCTGAGTTTGTTCATCCTCTCAGACTGGTGAAAGAGTTTCTTTTGTCATCTGTGGCTGTTTTTTTCTTGTATTGGGGAGTGGGGTTTTTTTTTTTGTTTGCTAAATAAACAGGTTTTTTCCACTTCTCCTCTGAGGAAATTCTTCCTGAACCCGGTGGTGGGGGTCTGGGTTTTTTTGGGGGGGCCTCCTTCCAGAGTTTTTTCTCTTAATTTGTCCTAAATCAGGACACCAGGGTTCTACAGGTCCTGCAGGATCCTGCTCCATCACAGGCTTCCTGTTTGGTCATAGCCTCCTTTTGGAATAGATCTACTGCAGAGCAGGATCCAGCACTGGATGCAGGTGAAACCCTGCTGCATTCTGGGCCTCCATGGGCTGCAAGTGGATCTCTGCTGCATCATGAGGTACCTGAGCTAGTCCCCCTCCCCATGTGTCGCTGCATGATTAGGGCAGGGGAAATTTGGGAGGACCAGAACTCCTGTTTCCTCCAGTTACATGGTTGTGAATACTGAGTTTTCGGAGTAGCTACTGCCCATTCTGGCATTGTGTCACCAACTGAACCATCCAGCAGTTCAATCTTAGGTCAGGCTCCCATATTGACAGGATCTTTTCTTGATCCCCTCTGGCTCTTATCCATAATTTCCTATATACTTGACCTAAGCATTCTTTCTCCAGGAACAATCTTAAAATGTTGGAAATAAGATTTTAAAGTTTTAGAATAGAATAATATATATCTCAAACAAGTAGAACTTTTAGAACAAAAGTTTGTCCTTTTGGCCTTCTTCTTCATAAGTCTAAGTAATATTTCATAATTAAATAAAAAGTCTGCATTACAAGCCACCAATTGTTAGTTATTAAGTTAAAAGTAAAATTAATTTAAGCATCATTTCTTAATTAAGCAATTTATCCTTAAAATCCCTGTAAAACAAAGTCTTCATTTTAAATTGTTTAACTTAAAGTACTGTAAAATTCACCTTTGGTAAAACTATAATAGAAATAAAAAGTAATAAACATCTAAATCCAAACAAAAAATAAAATCTTGCACATTTAATCCCAACCCTAACAAAAAATCCCCCCCCCAGCATTAATTCATCATCCAAACATTGGGCAAGTCTTTGCAATCTTCGGGCCTAGATATTGGATTGAGTCCCATCAATGTTGGGATACTCAGACTCCATCCTTCATGCTGGAGTGCAGGATGACATCACATGTGCACGGTGTTAGGCATTGCCATTCCTTGACAGTTGATCAAATCTGGAGGTCAGGAGATTCAAGGAGCCCTGCTTTTGCATCCGTTTGGTCTGCCAAGTATCTTAGTCTAGGGATGGTGTATATGTTTTGGGTTATGTCAGTTTTCTGAAGAGGTTTTCATGTGAAGATGTATGCTCTGACACATATTACTCACCAAGCTGGTGACATGGCAGTCCACTTCCCTTTGCTGCAGAGCACGTAGAAAGTGCTGGTGATCAAAAGCCTTGGGCAATATCCATGAATACAACACCCAGCAGCCTGTGTTCTCTTCTGGCAGATCAAATTATTGTTTGCTGGAGTATCAATTTTTCAGAGCATTCCGCTGCTTCATAAAGCCTCTTTGCCTTGGGTTGAGGGAGCATGCCTCAGTTAACCTTGCTGATCTTATTCTGGAGAACAGTCTTAACAAGATGGAACCAATCGTGATCATTCATGGCTTCTTATAAATAGATATGATAATAGATTTCTTTTCCAGGTTAAGTATAGGTGGCCCATCTACCTGGTCCAAATTGGTAAATTTATCTCAAATATGGGCAGTGGCCAACAAATATGATTGAAAGAATTGTATTGCTCCCACATGTCCTACCCACTGTCCAGTGATGCTGTTCAGCCTTTTTTTTTATTTTCATGAACAGAAACAATCCATTGAGCTTTGTCCACAAAAGTATGTACGATACCAATGGAGGAGAGCAGTGCTCTGGATGCTCTGGGCCCAGGATGTCTTCTCTTGCCTCATCTTAGAGAGACCTAGGGCCAACAGCAGAAGAGTTTTTGTCACACCACTTTACTCGCATTCCTATAGGAAATCCCACAAATTCAATGTCTGCTGGATTTGAAAGATCTTGAGCTAGTCTGTGAAGGCACTGGTATTTCCTGACCTTCTCATTGGCAGCAACTTTCAAGGAGGAGTTGGAGTGCTTGTATCTGACTGTCATGTTCACCATGAATGCCTTTCCTCCTTTAACAAATATCAAATCTGGCTTGTATAACTTGTGATCGTCTCTTGAAATACAGTCCAGTTCTTCTTTTTAGCAGCTCACAGATGTGTCTCTTTGTGCCTTTATTCCTGGTGTTTTGAGTAATTGGACAGTTCCCTATAATATGGGCTGATGTTTCATTATCAGCACCACAATATTATCAAGTTTCCACAAGTACCCCTGGCCAGGATCTCTCTCGTGGGGCAGACATTGACTCTCAACTGTAGTGCAGTTACCAATTTTCTATGAGGTGTGCTTCTGTACCTGGTTATCCTCCAATTACTGATATTATCATTTTCGAATTTCTCAATACCGTGGCCTTGGGATAAGAGTAATTTTATGATATGATATGATATGATATGATATGATATGATATGATATGATATACATCATATGTTTTGGGATACTTGGCCAACCCCTCCCGGTTTCCACCAAAGTAGTTTACATGTTCCAAGAACTGTTTAGCACGGCTCCTCCTGGCGTTTGCCTTTGTAGAGCCTGCACATTTCTTGGCTGTGGCTTTAGTCTGTTCTTATTATCACCTCCAGTCTGGGCTTTGGTCCATACTTGGTGCTGATAGTAGCAGGGGACTTCATCACCTCTCCATTGGAATCCCAACCAAGCAGGCAGTTCAATTCCCACAAGCATGACTATATCAGCTATTTCACTACTATGTTTAAGTTTACTTAATAGCAGAAATAAATACTATATCTTTATAGCAAAATTGCTATAACATTATACATAAAGCATGCATTTTAATATTTGCAAAAAACCAATATTATAATATGGATTTATATCATGCTGGACATTTTCCAGCCCATTCCCAGCTCAAAGCAGAAAGAAGAAGAAAAGGAAAGAGCGGCCCTGACAGAATCCCAGAACGATGGTGATGAGAAGGGGCCCAGCAGGGTGAGACACCTCAAACCTAGTGAAGGTGCAAATGAGACCATAGGAGCACAACCTACTAATTTGATTGAACATGAATTTGATTGAACTGGAAATGTGAGGTAGAGAAATAGGAAAGAGAGAAAGAGGGAAGAGTTGAGGCTGGGACTGGGCAGCTGCTGGGAAGAGCCACAGAGCATAGCACCTTTCACCAGCACGGCCAGAGCCCAAACTAAACAATTTGCTCAGCGGTGACTCCCCAGAGAGTGGCATGAAAAATGTGTTCCTCTTTGTGTTGATTTAAAAAGGTGTAATACAAGAAAATAAGAGACAAATAGTAAAGTAAAAGGTTATGATGGTTGGGAGTTTGGTATTTGGTTAAGAATGCACTTTTTTTTTGAGGTATATTTTTTGAATTTATTTGCTTCTTGTATATTTATAGACTTATTGTATATTTTCAAACTGTTTTATAAATTATATTTTATAATTTAGGATTTGTTTTTATGGTTATTTTATGAGTTTGGTTTTTAAGAGCATTTGTGGTTTTTTGGTTGTGGTTTTAATTTATTTTTTTAAATAAGTTTTAATTTGATTTGTGGCTTTTAGTTTTTAGAGATGGTTGGTGCTAGTAACTGGTGTATTAGCAATAGGTGTTTTTATCGAGTGTTAATTAAGTAAGTAGTTTTTTTATTACAACTACTCTTTATTAACCTATGTTACTTTTAAAGAAAACTATATTTAAAGAATTAACACTACACATACAGTATTAATTTGAATATTCAGGAGAAGCCAATCCCACAACATGTGTTTGTAGCAGCGGCAGAGCCGCAGCGCCCAGCGCTCCCCACTCCCACCCCACCTGCGCCACCCCCTCGCATCCAGCGACCCCCGGGAGCGGAACTGGGGCTCGGGGGGAGGGGGACGGCACGGACGGATCTGCACTGGGGGGCCCCGAGCCCCCTGCCCAGCCCTGTGAAGCGCGGAAAAACTCTCTATACCGCACAAAATAAGGGATAAGAGTAGGAATGTATTTATTCAACGCTGAGCGGGATAGCTCCTCCAAAACCACGCACACCTTTGGCGACCTGCACCTCTCTTTTTATTCTCTACGAACTAGGATTTTACAATACACCTAATACATATTCATTGTCTGTCCCCGATTCATATTAAAATTAGCTACACGCCTTTTTCGGCTGCACACTGCTCCTTGGGAAAAAGTAAACAGTCTTCCTCTCAGTTGAACTTTTCATCTTGTCTCCTTGCACATATTTTTACTCCTTTGCTCATCTTCTGGACTTTGATACCAGTTTTCCTGGGTTCAGGGATCTGGAGAATCCCCCTTATCCTGTGGTGCCTTTGTCCTTGCATCCTGTTCGCCTACCCCAGCTCTTTATCTTATCCTGCAGCCTTGCTCTCCCCCTGTTCTTGTAAGCACCGTAAATTCCAACAAACATAGGGTTTTGTCATCCCCCTTCTAGTCAAAGCATTTCTCGATGGTCGATTCCTAACTCTCAGTTGCTCTGTCTCCCCTGCAGGCTCAGGGGGTTCTGCCCCCTCCCCAACAGCCGCTGCTGCGGCGGCCGTGGGGCTCAGGGAGGGGCAAAGGGGGGTCCGGGATGCGAGCGGGGGAGCAGCGGGAGGAAGAGGAGAGAGGGGAAGGGGAGGAGAGAGGAAGGGGAGGAGCAGGAGTAGGAGGACCAGGAGAGGAGCAGCGGGCGCAGGCGGAGAATCGCGGTGCTGCAGGGCGAGCCCGCTGAGCCCGCAGCTCCTCTGGCCCCGGCAGCATCGCATTCCTGCATCCCGCGGGTGAGCGCGGAGGGGAAGCTCGGCCCGGGGCTATCGCGGCAGCTCCGGCACGGCTGGTTTGGTTTTGGATTCTTGGGGGATGGGAGTTGGTGTTTGTGCCTCGCAGATTCGGGAATCGAGTCCCAAATATATTTGGGTGTCCGTGGGAGAGGTATTGTTTTATTGATGTGAGGAGGGGATGTTCCTGGCTCTTGCAGGAATCCAAAGCTGAGCCGTAAATGCTCCTTGGGGGGGATTTGGAGGGGCTACGTGGCGATGGCCCGGTCCCGGCGGGGCGGGACATCGGTTTTGGGGATCCCCGGGAGAGGCGGGAGATGAAAGGCGGGAGCCCCGGCGTGGGGAGAGGGGCGACAGCAGAGCTGGGGGACCCCCGGCAGCCTGGAGGGGAGGTGGAGCTGGGAGATGAGTAGGGTGCGGGCCCCCCGAGCCTGAAAGTGCTGGCGGGGAGCGGGGGAAGCCCTGAGTGCCTGAAGTGGGATGAGCCGAGTCAGAATCAGGACAGGATGAGCCCTGGGACCCACGAAACTCCCTCAGCGTGCCTGAACAGGAGCCGGGAGAGGGGGGATCCCCAGGAGCCATGGGCCCCCAGCAGCTCTGAGAACAGGGACCCCCATAACCCCAAAGTGAAGACAGTGCGAACAGGGATCTCCTGGGAGAGTGTTTTTGGACTCCTTAGTGATTTTTGGAGGTTTTTATGGACACCAGACAACCTGGGCATTTCTAGAGATGCACTCAGACAGGAGGACCTTCAAAGCCATATCACTCATGTCGTTTTTCCCCCAAACCAAGATTTTCCATTTCCAAGTCTTATCCAGGTGGAGGAAAAGGTTGTGAGGAAGAAGAAAATGCCCCAGGACAGTCAGGCAGGTGAGGAGGAAGTCACTGCCCCTTTCCCCCTCTGTCCTGCTGGGGAGGATTGGGGGCATCTCCTTCCCCTTCCCTCTGGCACAGAGGCAAATCCTATCCTCTCCTTGTCCTTCCTCCCCCAGACCAAGAGCTGAGGATGGAGACCATGGAGGACAAATCCCTGCAGCAGAACCTCGTGGAAGAGGCCATTTGGAGCGACTCTACAGCACAGGAATCCAACAGGGAGGAAAAGCCACGGAGATCCCGTACCAGGAGCGGCTGCAAACATAGATCATGGGGATCTGAGGAGGAAAGACCCAACCTGGGCCAGGCAGGCAGCCAGAGATGTGGCCAGAGCTCTGAGCTGAGTGTCCATGAGCAGCTTCATGATGGCAAAAAGCCCCTTCAGTGTTTGGAATGTGGGAAGAGTTTCTGCACGAGCTCCAGCCTGGTCTGGCAACAGAAGATCCACACTGGGGAACAGCCCTACGAGTGTGGGGAATGTGGGGAGGGCTTCAGAAACACCTCAGATCTGATCCGGCACCTGACAGTGCACACTGGGGAACAGCCCTATGAGTGTGGGGAATGTGGGAAGAGATTCTGCAGCAGCTTCTCTTTGATCCGCCACCAGATGATCCACACTGGGATACGACCCTATGTGTGTGGGGAATGTGGGAAGAGCTTCCATGACAGTTCTCGCCTGATCATGCACCAGGCAATGCACGCTGGGGAATGCCCCTACAAGTGCCCAGAATGTGGGAAGGGCTTCAGCCAGAGATGCAACCTTATTGTCCACCAGAGGATCCACACTGGGGAGAAGCCCTATGAGTGTCCTGAGTATGGGAAGAGGTTTCAGAAGAGATCCCATCTGCTCAGGCATCAGCAGATTCACACAGAAGAGAGGCCCTTCCGCTGCCCCGACTGTGGGAAGGACTTTAAGAGAAACTCCACCCTCGTCACCCACCAGCGGATCCACACCGGGGAGAGGCCCTAACAGTGTCCCCAGTGTGGGAAGAGCTTCTCCCAGAGCTTTGCTGTGACCCAGCACCAATGGGGTCACCAGTAAGGGAAGCCCTGTGGATGCTCCGCGTGCGGGAAGAGCTTCCTGCGCTGCTCCAGCTCCATCCCCACTGGAGGACCCCGTTGGATGCTTCTCAGTGACCGCTGTTGGGGAGAACCTCGGTGATCCATGGTCCTGGTGATCCATGTTGGGAACTCACCTGGCTGGTGGTCTCCACATCTTCTTGGCTCTCTGTGGGCACCTGGACTCAGAAAGCCAAAAATCCATTGGGATGCAGACTGATGTCAGGAATCTATTTGAGACAGCAGATTTTGCTTTCCACCCCAGAAAATGTCACCTTTTGCATCCAGTCATTTCATCTGGCAGCATCAAGGAATACTGGATGGTTTTGGAGGTCTTTACCAACCGAAATCATTCTATAATTCAACTTTTCTCTGTTCCACCGGTATCTTCCACAGCCAAACAGTGATGGACTGGGGCAAAAAAACCCAAGATTGTGGAGACAGTGAAGTGAAAAGGCCTCTAAAGTCTAAAAATGGTTCTTTCCACCCACCCAAGCACATGCATACTCAGTCAGCATGGACAGGTAAATCCTTTTATTTTGGCCTTGATCTCTCAATTTTCTCCATTCTTTCACCCAATATTGGGGTAAAAATAAAGCCATTTTACTAAGACATTTTGGGACATGGGTGGGGACATGATCGGGATGGGGACAGGAATATGGATATGGATATGGACATGGACATGGATATGAACCTGGACATGGATATGTATATGGATATGGTATGGATATGGATGTGGATGTGGACATGAATGTGGCCATAGACATGGACATGGACATGGACATGGGTATGGGTATGGATATGGACATGGACATGAGTATGGGTATGGATATGAATAACAATATGGACATGGACATCGATATGGATGTGTGTCCTGGTTTGAAGGACAGGTACCTGCCAATAAAGGCAAAAACTTCTCTTTGAAATTGAGAATGTAAACCCTCTCCCTCCCAATTATTATCATTTTGAAATTAAAGGGCTCTCAGGCAAAGATATAGGAATTAGGAATAACAGTTCTTTAATAGAAAAACTAAAATAGAAACACAGTATTACAAAGAACAATCCCAAAAACACTGACAGTGTCAGAATACAACCTGACACCCTGTCAGCCAGGGTGTTGGTTGCAGTCCAATTAAATGGTGGCTACAGTCCTCCCACAATGGCAGATGTGGTTCAGCTGGAGCAGTGCTCCTGTAGAAGGTACAGTTGTCCTCTGAAGGTCCAGAGATGATGTGGAAAGGTCCAGTGTTTTTCTGGAATCCAGTGGAAAGATGGATAATCTTGCTGTTCAAAATCTCAGTTTTTTATCTAAGTAGGAAAGGCTTGGCTCCTCCCCCTAACTGGAGCATCTCCCAGTGGGCTGATGTAATTTTATCAGTCATACAGTGGGACTTAATGGCGCGGCAGCAGATGATATCTTCCTGGAGGGAGAATGGGTTGTGGAAAAGATAAAAGATCATTGCCCCACCTAGTCTTAAAGGTGGCCCATTAGCAGATGGTATGTGCTATGGGGATAAGGAAATCACTACCCCACCCTGCTGCAGCAAATGGTGATAGAATACACATTTCTGGCCACATCAACCCAACACATTATCCACCCCTTATTCTATCACCATCTGCACAATGAAAACCTTTCAGTTCTCACTTAAGATTAGGTTTCCCTGCAGTACACAATGGGTTTCTCTATCTTTCTGCATTACACACCAAGTGTAACCAGGTCCTTGAGCAAAGACAATCCCATGCATGGGTTTGTCCTTGCCCAAGGTGGGACTAATCCAAACAGTCTTCCCTAAAATGCCTTTGATGTGTACTACAGGGACTTTATCTTCATCCACTGTGTGCAAGGGTTCAGATTGGACAGGACCAGCTCGATTGATGGACCCTCGGGTGTTGACCATCCAGGTGGCCTTTGCTAAGTTTGTTTCCCAATTCTTGAAGGTTCCCCCCACCAAGTGCCTTCAGGGTAGTCTTGAGTAGGCCGTTACACCCTTCAACTTTCCTGGCAGCTGGTACATGGTAAGAGATATGATACATCCATTGAATGCCATATTCTCTGGCCCAGGTGTTGATAAGGCCGTTCTTGAAATGGGTCCCATTGTCAGACTCAGTTCTCTCAGGGGTGCCATGCCTTCAAAGGACTTGTTTCTCAAGGCCCAGGATGGTGTTATGAGCAGTGGCGTGAGGTCTCCAATCATCAGGTGGTGGCTTCCACCATGGTCAGCATGTAGCGCTTGCCTTGGCGGGTCTGAGGCAGTGTGATATAGTCAATCTGCCAGGCCTCCCCGTACTTATATTTGGACCATCGCCCCCCATACCAGAGGGGCTTCACCCGCTTGGCCTGTTTGATGGCAGCGCACGTGTTACAGTCATGAATAACCTGAGAGATGCTGTCCATGGTTAGATCCACTCCTCGGTCTCATGCTCACTTATAGGTGGCATCTCTGCCCTGATGACCTGGGGCATCGTGGGCCCATTGAGCTAGGAACACTTCTCCCTTGTGTTCCCAATCTAAGACTATCTTTGACACCTCTATCTGAGCAGCCTGATCTTCCTGATCATTGTGCTGGTGTTCTACGTTAGCCCGACTCTTGGGGACATGGGCATCCACATGACAGACTTTCACGGGGAGCTTCTCTACCCGAGTGGCAATGTCTTTCCACTCATCAGCAACCCAGATTGGTTTTCCTCTATGTTGCCAGTCAGCCTTTTTCCACTTTCCAGCCAACCCCACAGAGCATTGACTACCATCCATGAATCAGTGTAAAGGTGGAGCTTTGACCATTTCTCTCTCTCAGCAATGTGCAAGGCCAGCTGAACAGCTTTGAATTCATCAAGTTGACTTGATCCACCTTCTCCTTTGGTAGCTTGTGCAGCCTGTCTTGTGGGGCTCCATATGGCTGCTTTCCACTTCTGGTTCATCCCCACAATGTGGCAGGAACCGTCAGTGAAAAGGGCATAGAGTGTTTCATCTGCTGGCAGCTGGTTGTACGGTGGAGCTTCTTCGGCCCAGGTCACTTGTTCCTGCTCCTCTTCATCAGCAATACCAAAACTTTCACCTTCTGGCCAGTTTGTAATTATCTCCAAAATCCCAGGGCGATTCAGGTTGCCAATACAGGATCCCTGTGTGATGAGGGCAATCCACTTGCTCCATGTGGCGCTGGTGGTGTAGTGGGTAGTGGGAACCTTTCCTTTAAATATCCACCCCAGCACTGGCAGTTGGGGTGCCAGGAGAAGCTGTGCTTCTGTGCCAATCGCCTCTGAGGCAGTTTAAATTACTTCGTAGGCAGCCAAGATTTCCTTCTCTGTGGGAGTGTAGTTGGTTTCAGATCCTTTGTAGCTTCTGCTCCAGAATCCCTGGGGTAGGCCTTGGGTCTCACCAGACACCTTCTGCCAAAGGCTCCAGGACAGACCATGGTTCCCAGCTCCAGAGTAGAGCACATTTTTTACCTCTGGTCCTGACCTGACTGGGCCAAGAGCTACTGGATGGGTGATCTCCTGTTTGATCTGGGCAAAGGCTTGCTGTTGTTCAGGGCCCCAGTGGAAATCGTTCTTCTTGCGAGTGACCAGGTAGAGAGGGTTAACAGTTTGGCTGTACTCAGGAATGTGCATTCTCCAAAAGCATATGGCACCTAGGAAAGCTTGTGTCTCCTTCTTGCTTGTTAGTGGAGACATTGCAGTGATCTTATTGATGACCTCAGTGGGGACCTGGCGCCGTCCATCTTGCCACTTCACTCCCAGGAACTGGATCTCTCGGGAAGGTCCTTTGACTTTGCTCTTTTTAATGGCGAAACCGGCTCCCAGCAAAATCTGGATGATCTTCTCTCCTTTCTCAAATACCTCCATTGCTGTGTTCCCCCACACAATGATGTAATCGATGTACTGCAAATGTTCTGGAGCCCCACCCTTTTCCAGTGCAGCTTGGATCAGCCCGTGGCAGATGGTGGGGCTGTGTTTCCACCTCTGGGGCAGTCAGTTCCAGGTGAACTGCACGCCCTCCATGTGAAAGCAAACTGAGGCCTGCACTCTGCTGCCAAAGGAATGGAGAAGAATGCATTGGCAATGTCAATGGTGGCATACCACCTTGCTGCCTTGGACTCCAGCTCATACTGGAGTTCCAGCATGTCTGGCACGGCAGCGCTCAGCGGTAGAGTCACTTCATTCAATGCATGATAGTCCATAGTCACTCTCCATTCTCCATCAGATTTACGTACAGGCCAGATGGGGCTGTTGAAGGGTGAGTGGCTCTTGCTGACCACCCCTTGGCTCTCCAGCTCACGGATCATCTTGTCATGGGAATCACAGCATCTTGATTTGCCTGGTACTGCCATTGGTGCACTGTCATGGTGGCAATTGGCACCTGTTGCTCTGTCACTTTCAGGAGTCCTACTCCAGAGGGGTTTTTTGACAGTTTAGGCAAGGTGTTTCACTGCTTAATGTTCTCTGTCGCTACAGCAGCTATTCCAAAAGCCCACCTGAACCTCTGTGGGGCTTTGTAGTAGCTGTTCTTGAGGAAGTCTATGTGCGGTGCCCCTGGGCCAGTTACAATTGGATGTTTCTGCCACCCCTTCCTTGTCAGGCTAATCTCAGCTTCCTGCCAAGTCAATTTCTGTTATCACCTGTCACCCTGACAATGGAAACAGGTTCTTCCCTTACATTTTCTGATGGTATTAGGGTGCATTGTGAGCTAGTATCAACTAACACTCTATGTTTTTGTGGCTTTGATGTGCCACGCCTTTGGGCCCACACTGTCTAATACTCTCTGTCATCTCATACCTCTCTCTGGCTAGTGGCAGGGCCACTCCAGCCATGGTTATTTTTTCCTTCCTGGGCACACATTCCTTCAATGTATCTGACGGATTATCTTCCCCTTTGTTCCCACCTTGGTTATGGGAGGTTGAGGCTACCTTCAATTTAGTAGAACTCCCTTGGTTTGTGCTTCCCTCCCTGAGTTGATGCACCCGTGCTGCCAGGACAGAAGTGGGTTTTCCATCCTATTTTCTCATTTCTTCCCCATGGTCACACAGAAGGAACCACAGGTCAGCTCATGGGGGGTTCCCTCTCTCCCTAGCTGGGGGGCATTGGACTCTACCTCTGGGGCCTGTAACTCATAATAGTGCTGCAATGATCTTCCTCATCTCCTCCCTCATTGCTCTCATCTCCTCTTTAAACTCTTCTTTGAATTTCTTAACCACGACAGAGACATGAGTCTGCATTGGGTCCTGGATCATACTCTCAAAATTTCTGAGCTTGTTGATAATAGAACCCGCTGTCTCTTGGTTATCAGCATCAATTATTGCAATAAGAGTGGTATATTTTGATGGCCCAGAGTTGCCAGATTCCACAACATCTGCCCTGTACACCTGATCTTGTCAGGGTCATTGTCATGCTGTCCGCCCCTCTCAAAAAGTACTTCTAATATTGCCACTTCTCTCAGCTGCTGGATCCTTTTCTCAAGGGTCTTCCAGCACATTCTATGGTGGTGCTCCTGAATTTTCTCTCTGTGGACAAACATTTCTCTCACACTCATTAAAAGCTGTTCCCAGAGGAGAAGGGGGCCTGGCTCCCTTACAAATACCTGATCCACACCAGTCATGGGTTAAGTGTCTCAAATTCCTGGCTTTGATACCATCTAGTTGTACACCTGTTCCTATAAGGTCCAGGACCGGAAGTAACCAAGTTGTAAAAGCCTCACGGCCCCGCTGTGCAATGTCTTTTCTCAGATAATGGAGACTTTTGTACGACAGGGACACAGTGACAATCTTAACTTCTGGCTCTCCTGCTGGTTGTTGATTCTTGCTGATTCTTATTATATAGGTGCTTTGTTTTCATTTTAGTTTTTCTAGTTTCCACAGGGGCAACTGCTGCTGGCTGTGGCTGCCCCTGTGGTTCAGCTGGAACCTGGACAGATATAACATCTACAGGTTCCACTGCAGCACCATCCGACTCTCCCTCTTTAGGGCAGGAGGAGGTTTTCTCACCAGCTGGGGAAAAGTGCTCTTTCAACATCTGGACTATCTCCTTCACTAGAACCCCCACCCACTCCGGATGGTTCCTCTCCACAGTGGGCTGTAGGGCAGGATCAGGCTCTGGGGTATCATCCTTAGCCCCTGGGGCAGGGGCAGACTCTGGGCCAGCACCTCTATTTCCTGGGGTAGGTATCTGGGTTGCTATCCAAGCCAAAAATCCCTTGTCTCTGAATGGTAAGTATAACAGGCCTATCAGAAACACCAGCCACTGGATGATATCATTAGCATTCAGAGGAGATCTGGACCCTTCCAAAACTCATGGGGTGGACTCAAAAAACTGGGTGAAAGATTGGGAGAAAATTTGGCCTGTTGACATTTCTTTACAGTTGATGCCATTGTTAAAGTAACCTCAAAAACATGTAGTTAGTGTGTGATAGCCCTGAATCCATGTACCCGCCTTCCAAAGGAAATTAAAAATCCATTAATTTCTCACCTTATTAACCCATAAAACAAACTGGATAACATATACAGTAGCTTTAGTTATAGGGCCCATGTTAAGATAAGGTCTGCAAATGGGAGAAATATAGCCATGGCCACGTGTCACCCGAACTACGGTAAGCTAGACCATATGATGCCACCTAATGAAGTTTCTATATCCAGCACACAAAAATTAGCTTATTCAAGAATTGTTATTCCTTTCATCTCTCGACGTCCTCGAACCCCACATTGGGAGCCAAAATCTGTCCTGATTTGAAGGACAGTTATCTGTCAATAAAGGCAGAACCAATGGAGAATGTAAAACCTCTCCCTCCAAAATATTATTATTTTGAATTTAAGGGACTCTCAGGCAAAGATGTGTGAATTAGGAATAACAGATCTTCACTAAAAAATTAATATGGAAATACAGTATTACAAAGAATAATCCCAACCCTGACAGAGTCAGAATACAACCTGACATCCTGCCCCACCTAATCTTAAAGATGGCCCATTAGCAGATGGTATGTGCCACGGAGATAAGGAATCACTACCCCACCCGGTTTTAACCAATGGTGATAGAATACACATTTCTGGCCACATCAACCCAACACAGCATTGTGGATAGGGAATTAGATGTTGTAGATCAGTCAAAGGGACAAAGTGAGTGAGGTGAACACACAGTTTACCATCAACCCATCTAATGGGTGGTCACTAGACAGCGGCTCAGCTCCCACCTTACCTCTGTGTGAGGCTGAGCCATGCTGGCCCTTCCCCTTGTCCTCCTCCCTGGCAGTGACCCTGGGGCAGTGCTGCTCAGCTGCCCCTGCCAGGGCTCCATGGCCAAGGCCCCCTGAGCTGACCAGGAGCCCTGACCTCCACTCCCAATGCCGGGGCTCCGCACGAGTGTCCATGCCAAACAGGTCAGCAAGTTTCCCTGAGAACAGAGGCACCCAGGCTGGGTGGGACTGTTGATCTGCTGTGGGGTAGGAAGTGTCTGCAGAGACACTTGGACAGGCTGGATCATGGGCTGAGACCATCTGTATGAGTTTCAACAAGGTGAAGTGCCCCATGCTGCACTTCAGCCACAACAGCCATGGGAGGCTCCAGGCTGGGGGCAGAGTGGCTGGAAATCTACCCAGCAGAAAAGGTCATGGGGTGCTGTTTGGCAGTGGCTGAACATGAGCCAGAGAGTGCCCAGGTGGCCAAGAAGGCCAAGTGCATCCTGTCCTGGGATATGCTTTAGTGGTGGCCTTGGCAGTGTTAGCAGCCTCAGTTTATTAGGGGGATTCTCTGGTCTTAAAGGGATTTTCCAATGGAAACCGTTCTGCAGTTCTAAACCTCCATTCCTTGTTTTGTAGGATACAGTCCTAAATAGACCCACATTGATGTTTTTAAGGAATTTAGCATCTCCCTTTCCTTGAAAGTAAAGGGAACCAGGCTTTAAAAGCTCTTAAAACACTTTCATTCCTTGATCTTCAGCTGTGCATCTGAACTGAGGTGCTTTTGAACAGAAAGGTTGGACCATGAGATAAATGCAGGAAATTTAGCTGCAATGGCACTTGTTTTATCTGCTTTTCTGCTTCCTTTCCCTATGGGTAGCAAATCTGGGAGTATTTGTCTTGTGCTTTGAGTTCTGGTTCAGACTTGCCCACAGACGTGTTGTAAAATCTTATCTACTCCTTTGTCCTGAAAAAATCTGGCTAGAGACAAGGCTTTCAAACCAGTCCCCAGTATGATTAGCCCAATGTCCCTGCTTAAATCTGTGTATGCTTGTATTAGAAGGAGTGAACTATTCTAACTCCCTTGCCCCTTACCCTTTTTTTTTTTTTTAAGTAGCTCTTTGGGCAAGTCCTGTATGCCATTCCAAGTCTTTGTTATCAAATGTGTGAAGTGATGTTGCTGCTGTAGCAGCACCCTCAGTTCAGTGGGAACAACTCCAGAGCACTGGGTGCCACAGCAGTGGGCATGGTGAGAGACTCACCTCCACTGCCATGGCCATCCAGCCACGGGGAGAGCAGCTGCTGGGGCTGCCCCCATTCTGCCGACAGCAGTCTTCCCCCAACATGTGGACTGTGTGGCCATGATTTTGGCAGAATGTAAAAAATGCATTGTTTGAAGGTATTATCATGTTGTCTAACATCACCTGACTGGAGCAGCTTGGTAAGCAGAACGCCCTGTGGGCAGAGCCATGGCAGGGATGGGTGGCTGTCACTTGCACTGGCAGTGTCATTTTTCCAGGCAGGCTCCTAATACAGCTGTGGGGGAAGGCACCAGCAGCTGAATCAGGCCCAGGGAGGAGCAGCAGCACGTTGAGGAGACCCTCATCTGCAAAGAGCCCCTCATCTCCTTTGTTCCCCCATGGCAGCACAAGATGATTCCACTGCAGGTGCAGGGCTGCAGCAGACTGGAGACTCCTTCAGCCAGGACTTGCTGCAATTTCGCTCTTGCAGCTGTGCTGGGAGGATGTTGGCTGCAGCAGGGGTGTCCATGCCCAGGAATGCTGCTTGGCTCAGGGAGGCAGAGTGTGCACAAAAGCTGCATTCAAAGCACTGATTGTGAGCCTCCTGAGGCACTGGCAAGTGCAGCAGATCTTCTGCATTCCGTGCAAGTGAGAGCTGAGCCTTGGAACCTGTCCCTAGGAACAGGGAAACACTCTGAGTATTGTTCTGAATTTTCAGGGACAGTCAGAATAAGAATCGTTTTGAGGCTGGTGTTGCAGTGTTGGGTTTGGGTGTGTCTGCAGGAAAGAAAGCAGGAATAAACCCCTGCCACAATGAAGGAGAACCTTTTCATGGCCAATTTCCACCCTACAGATATACTGATCATATTGGCCCAATAAATACTGGGGGCAGTGAATGAAGAGTGCAAAGCTTCTTTGAGGAGGTAGGAGAGATGAGACTTGAAGAAATAATTTTGCTGATGCAGGAGAAGGGATCAGACCGACTGGTCCCTTGGCTCATTCTCAGTTCTGCCAAATCAAGCATGATTAGTTTTAACTGCTCTGTTGGAGAGTATTTCAGAAAAACCTCCTCCGTGCTATTTCCATTAAGAAAATTTTGAATTGTCAGGATACACCAAGATCAGAAATATTTTGAGGCAAATCCTGTTTATGTTGTGTTTCAGTGTCTCTGCAATAAAGAAAGCAGGGAATAAACCCCTGAAGCAATGAAGCAGAGCAAAGGTGGAACGTTTGGATGGTCAATTTTTTCCCTAATGATATCAGCCAACTGAATTCAGGGGTCATCTACTGGGGAGTGCAAAGCTTCTTTTACGGCAAATAACTGGTTGTGTCTGAGCACTTTATTTGTTGTGAAGAGAAATAAACAAAATCCTCAGCCAACAAGCTACAGCCCAGAACTGAGTGGGAAGGACATAAATGAAGCCCTTGAAAAGTAGTTTTGCAAAGCATCAGCTTTCTAGACAGTGTCAAACCCTCAGGCCTGGCCAGGACCAGGGCTGGCTGCCCATGGAAAGGGAAGGCAAAGGGATGGAGTTGGGGTGGGGGTTCTGTGGCCATGGAAACAAGAGAACCACAGGCAAGCGTGTCACAAAGGGGCAGCCCCGCGCTGGGGCTGGGAAGGTTGTGGGTGACACAGACACAGCGGCTGGAGACGCATCAGGAGACACTTCTGGCTCTGCTGTGTGTGCCCACTGCTGGCCATTGGAGTCACCCCACCTTGTTCTAGGGCTGGGGACCAGCTCCTGTCTATCCCAGACAGTTCCCAAATTCAACCGAGATATTTCTGCGAGACACAAGCACAGGTTCAAACATGGATTCTACTGGAAAAGGAAAGGCCACAGAAAGAAAAGGTGAGGATAGAAAGGAGCTGAAAGACCTGACCAAAATGGAGAAAAATCCCACCAGTGTTCAGGGAAAATTGGTCCATGGTGGTCAGAGCTGACCCTGTGTCAGAGTTGGTGGCTGACAGCTACAGGTAATCCTGCAAGGACACCCATAGCATCAAAACATTCTGTCATTGGTTTGCTCTGCTTTCTCCTTTTTGACAGTAGCTAAATCACTCATACTGTCAGTGGGGTCAGGGACTGTGGCCACAGATGACCACAAATTGGACATGGTCAGGAGATGCAAGTCCTGTTTCTTTCTTAGCCATCAATGTTGGGTCTCACTACAGATAAATTTCCAGTTCTTCCTCTGCTTGGTGATTGGGTCCAACACTGAGGATGATATTACAGTGCTATAAGAACACCAGCATGGCCTGCCTACTTGCTGAGAGCTCTTTGAGGTTTGCAGAAATAGTAATCCCAGCTGTGTGGTCTTTACTGGGTATTCACAAATGGCCACCATCAAGAAGAAATATTTCCTCCCCTCTTATTATTGGAGCTTTCCACCTTTCCCTTCAGACATGATAACTCAGTAGTGTTCAGATGAATTAAACACAGGCTAGATCCATGAAAAATAAAAACAAAGAATTTTTCTCAAGAATTGAGAAGTCTCTCTAGATCTTCAACCATTGGACACATATATGGTATGATAAAGGAGGAAGGTCATCTAACTCACCTCTTCCCCTGTGAGCATGGCTCAGCCTCACAGAGAGGTAAGGTGGGAGCTGGGCCGCTCTCTGGCAGGAGGAAGGGTCTTGTGCCATCCTGGAGAGCCTGTGCACATTGCCAGGGAACAGTTCTGCCCTGCAGGTGCCCCCTGCCATGAGCTGTGCTGCTCCCAGTTCCCTGTGGTTCTGTAGGGCTGCTCAGGTGTGGGGCAGGGACAGGATCAGGAGGCTGCATGTGCAGCTGAGCCATTGCTGGAAGCACAGGGCTCTGGGCTCCCTGCTGTCCCAGGGCAGCCCAGAGGCCAGGCTGTTGCCCTGGGAGCTCTGTGCAAGTGGGTCAGGGTGTGGCCCTGGCCTGCCCCAAAGGGCTGCTGGCAGGAGCATGTTTCCCAGTTCAGCTACTTAGAAGTTTCCAGGAAATGTGTCCCATGGAATATGGAGCTTCAGATGCTTTAGGTTGGCATTGCAGCCTCTATTACCATTTGTGTCTCCACTTTTCAGGTCTACCTCACAACAGTGCTGCCAAGAATCT
Source organism: Erithacus rubecula (assembly GCF_903797595.1). NCBI lineage: Eukaryota > Metazoa > Chordata > Aves > Passeriformes > Muscicapidae > Erithacus > Erithacus rubecula. Next base: position 5,545 of record NW_027635958.1, on the reverse strand, counting down.
TTCCAGGTCACCTCCCTCTATGCTCCTTCCCTCCAAGCCATTGCCTCCCATCCAGAAGAGCTCTTCTTCCAGGCAGCCAAGCCCAATGTGCAGTGGAGAGGAAGAGAGAGGGAAAAATAGCATTGACTACAAAGATATAGGTAGAAACAACCAGGAGCTGAGTTCAGAGGGAAAAGGGCATGAGGTAAGGAGACCTAGCTAAGGTTTGTATGATAGATTGTCACTTTATGCACTATAGTGACTCCTAGAGAGGCTGATCTGGAACAGACACTAGACAGAGTTAAAAGAATAAACTAGGTATTTATTTAGAGGCTTTAAAAAGATACACCTTGGGCAGTAGAAGAACCTGGCCAGGGCTATAGCCAGGATGGATCCAAGATGAATCCTGCTCACAAGTTTTTACACTTTTGTAAGCATTGGTCCATCAACATATTGGGGTTAATTGTCCAGTTACAACTTCAGGTCACAAAGTTCCATCATCTTGGTCCACTTCCTTCACTTTGCCATTGTTTATGCTTTTTGGATATCAGTTGTCCTTGATTCTCAAGCTGAAATAGTAATTTTGAGTAAAACTCCACTGTGAAGAGAACCTATTGACACAATAAGAAATTTGGAGTCCCACACCAAGTCAGCACAGAATCTGGGAAATGTGAAAGCTAAAATTTAAAACATCAATAGGAAGGAGTCTGAGAGCTTATCCTGTGGTGTGAGCCCAGGGAAGCAACTGAGCCAAGGAAGAGCTCAGCCAGACACTGCACTTCAGGATATCTTTGTAATGGGACTGTAGTGCACACTTCATATCCTCAGCATGTACCAATTCCAATAGAGGTCCTTCAATGGTTTCTGTGCTCTGACATGGCTCCTGCTCTGCCTTATTGCTGAGAATACCCCAACAAGCAGTCAGAGCAGCTTAAGTTGTCCAATCTGGCCAAGCAATCCTCCTACATTCAGCAACATATGGGTATCTGTGAACTATGTCTATGTCTTGGTGGTGTTTTAAGTCAACTCTGTCTGCTTGGGAAGGAAAAAAATGTTTCCTGGAACAGTAAGGCTGTCCTGCACAGTCAGTTCCAGGTTTCTTCAGCTTCTGAGTTGAACAGCCATGGCCTTCTGCACAGTTGTCTCTGATGCTATTTCTAGACTTCATCAGCTTCTAGGCAGCTGTATGCTCTGGCATGTCTTTGTCCAGAGGGAAGGGATGGGAGGTGGCCATGGGGAGCCCAGCCCAGAGCCCAGCCACACGATTGCATTTGCAGCAGGGCCAGCACCTGCAGTAGTTTTGGGTTTGCCGTGGGGTGCAGGAGGAGGCAGGTGAACAACAGCTTTGGTAAAGAGAATGTCCAATCAAAGGCTTGTGTACTTGATTTCAGCCTTGATGAGAATGGGTCCAATGTATCCCTGACAAGATCTGATCCTTTCACTGGAGTTTGAACAGGTCCTGATTTGGTTTTTTAGCTGTGCCAGAAATGATGGGATACTAAGCAAGGGCATGCATCTGCCCCCAATACCTCTACTCCCCTTCCTGGCCATGGCATGGGGGCCCTGGAGAAACCTGGGCTGGCAGAGACCTTCCAGAGAGCAGCAGGGCAGGGAGCTCTGCTGAACTTCCTGCATGCCAGTGAGCCTGAGATGATGGAGGTGTGGGAGCTGGAGAGCAGTGAGCATCCCGAGAGCTCAGCAGCTTCTGGGCTGAAAGGCTGCTGGGGAACTGAAAGAGGGAAGGGCAGCAGCAGAAGGAATGAGGGGCTTGAGAAAAGGAGGTTTTGACATCCTGCAGAATGGCTTTGTGGGGATGTGGCTGGAGATTTGCAGTTGCTGTGAGGTGCCTAAGGGGCAGGGATGGAACAGTGATTTAAACCCATTCCCATACTATCCAAAAGGCCAGTGGAGGCAGTGGCACCCCTGAACGTACTGATGCCAAACATGTGGATTCCAGATGTGGAGGTTCTTTCTGACCCCCAGGTGCTCTACAGGCACCTAACTCCCAGAGCTCTATAGGCTCCTGCTCTGAGCTCTTAGGCTCTTACTTGTCGGGTAATCTTCTAAATAAGCAAAGCAGCTAATAGTTAAAAAGGTTATTGATTACAAAACACATCTTATTACAAAGCACATCAGTCTCAAAAGGCAATACCAAAAGCAATGGCAAGCAATGGCAAAATCAGTAGCAATATGCAAATGGCTAGAAGCCAGAATGGCTAAAAGCAACACCTCTTCCAATACATACTGTTATATAGCATTTTTCCAACAAGCTAAGATGCAAACTCAGACCACCACTCTTTAACCTATTAGAATTCTAGTTTCTTATATCACCAGGTTATGTATAACACTACACACAGAATCTAAGAAATGCAAGCAATATTCTTGCTATAACTCTATTATGTTAATAATAACAAGGAACACTATTAACAAAGTCTGCTTCGAAGAACTCCTGCTCCACAGGAAATACAATCCTTGCGGGGTCCACTGCTATCAAGTGCACGCATCGTAGACAGCATTTGTTTATCAGTTGGGCAAACAATTCCAACACCATCCTTGCTGTCTTTTGCAGCTGATGCGGCATAATAACCCACTCCAGAACATGCAAGGGATCAGACCATGTGTCATTCCACTGGCCAGTGATACCTATAGGATGTAAATCCAGATTGGTGATAAACACAGTGATATCAATGGAAGGATCTACTTGGTATACCTGATGAGTAGAAAGACCTTGCTGCAGCCTGCTGCAGTGTGTCGGGCTACAGCGACAACCCTGTGGCAAAACTTTCCATTGATATCTCTGCCCTGGCTCAGAATTGTTCACTGCAGGCACCGTAAAAAGAAATTTTGGCCTATCTTCAGGACACAAGGGGATTGTGAAAAAGCATTGCTTCAAGTCAATGACCAAAATGTCCCATCCAGCAGGGAGCATGGTGGGCAAAGGCATACCAGGCTGCAATGCCCCCATGCTCTCCATCACTACATTTGAACCAACTGACGAAGGGCTATCAACTTATATTTTGGTATGGACAACTAGTTCTGACAAACAGGGGTATCACACAACCACCATAAAGGCATCATAGAATAATTCCTGCCCTTCACCTCAATAACCCCGATCAGAAATTTGCCTCAATTCGCACTACCTAGGCTGCCAAACCTCCGAGTTGAATTTGAGGTGAAATGGTGCCTTGTATCATCAGAGTGCACAACATCTGTGCGTGCTGGTTGGAGATATTCATTGTGATGCATGAAAGGCAAGAAAAATACCTTTCAGCCAATTTAGTCAGAAGGATATGTTTATTTCAGTGCTGGGTGAACATGCGGGATATCTCCAAAAGGTGTGTGCCCTCGGCAGTTTTTGGTCCTTCATTTATTCACAAAAATCATGCATATTCAAAAATACTTATACATATTTATTACCTGTCACTGCCCTTTCCCCACTTAGTATCAAAGTTAGCTGCATACTCATTGCGGCTGCGTAGTATCCCCTTGGTTTTGGGGAGGTGGTCTTCAATTTGAGTTGAAGGGTTGTAAGAGATGAAGTAAGGATCGTCTACCTCGCTCTAAACTCTTTACCTCTGTCTCCTTACCATGACTACCTGACTTGTTAATCCCTTTATTCATTTATTGCCTTCAGGGTCAAAATTTATAATTGATGGGTTTCTTTTGGCTAACTCTAAGCATTTTCTAATGTATATCATTTTCACTTAAATGTTTTCATATGTATATTTTGCTGGTTCTGCATATTACATGACCAGACTTTGTCAACTTCTAATCCCCCTGCTAGGATATATATATTTAATGGTTACATTCCTAACCTCTAGTTCCTAAGTTTTTCAAGATATCTACCCCATAACTCATTCCCTAAACATGCAATTCTCAAAACTATAAAATAATAGTACAAATATTATGGCTCATTCCCCCCTTTTCTATAAAATTAGTAAGTTCTTTTACTAGTACCTAAGTCCTTTATCCTCATACTGAGGCACGGTGTCTCTTAAAGCCGCACTGAATGCTCTTGTCAATGAAGTTAGAATTGCTACTCATTGCAATATCCTCCAATTCCAAATGAACATTTTAATAGATATAATCATACTAACACCAATTAAAATTAATAGTACAATAATTGGATGAACCAATGTGTTGAGTATTCCAGTTCCTTAAGGTGACCATCCGAAGAGCGCATCCCACCAACGGTAAGAGGTGTCTACTTCCAATCTTTTGAAAGCTCTTCTTATGATTTCTATGTCGTGGTGTAGTGTGATCAGAGTCTTTCTCCCTTTGTTCTTAATTTCTTTGAGAATCTCCTTTAAGTACTCATGCTTCAATAGCTGCTTGACTAAAGTCAAAATCATCCTGATAGGTACTGGCGATATTTCCTGTACTGAAGTCACATTTGCTTTTATATATTGGTGTGATACCACAGGTGCTTGATAAGAAAAGTCACAACCTTAAATTCTAACAAAGTTGCAAATACACAGATTGGACTGGGTTTCATTTATAGCTAATTTGTCTACCCAAATTGTGGAGCATGGTGTTCTGAGACACACACAATTTTGGCCTCTGTGCACAACTAAGATTGTCCAGTTGGCCAAGAGAACTTCAAAGTGGCAAATGCTTTTCTCTGTATCCAGACAGGTATTTTGGTCATTATTTATGTTTCCTTCACATATAAACCCCAATTGTTTCATCAATGTACAAGACTCTATATTAATAGTCTGCCATTTCCCTTTGACCTGTGCCCATTTCCTTTGCTCAGAAGGGAATAGGATGGCTCCTTCATGGTTCAATCCTAAGGTAATTATTGGATGTGTCAGATTCACTGATGCATTAGGTATAGTTAGAACAAAGGCAGTTACCATACTTGTTGCAGGATCATAAGTGAAATTAACTAGGACCCACCATGACTGGAGCTCTTTTTTCTAAATCAGAAGCATTATCCCAAACTATTCTGCAAATCTCCGCAGGGAATGTGCCTTTACCATCTTCCCTGATAATCGAGGCATCTACGGATCACATCCATAATTGTGCTTGTACACATCCAAGGGCTAAGGACATGTTTTCATTAGCCGCTCCCATTGCATTCACTATTAGTCCGTGGTCTTGTTCTTCTATACTTTCCCACTCCGGTAGCATTTTTGAAAATTTCTACTGTCTAGTACCTAAGGCTAGTAGAGAAGGTTGTACAGATTGTTGTAATTTAACTGTGTCGCTACCAGTTGCAGCCAATTTATTCATTAACACTTCTGAGTCCATAGTGATCAAGATTCCCAATCCTGTCCCTAGTATCCCAGTAAGATCTCTTTTCTGTCTGAGCATATCAGGAGCATGTTTCTGTAACCAAGTGGTCCGATCCATAAAGGAAGTGGTAAGGATTGGGGTACATTCTTATTGTATAGCAGAAGCATTTACTTGTATTTCCATCTTTACTCGCTTCAGATACCACTCTGGATTCAGTAATCATCTTTGGGTCCCTACTCTCTTAATAGTACAAGGTCCAATTTTGGTAATTATTGGCTGAATTGTTCTCCTTGAGGTAGTTTGGGTTCGAGTGACTGTGGTTTCTTCT
>NW_027635959.1:71054-106145 GCF_903797595.1 Erithacus rubecula | reverse complement strand
GATTGCAACTTCTGTTTCCCAAAAGATCAAAAGGCACTGTAAATTCAGGAAACAAAAGAATTATCTTTCAAAACAAAATAATTATCAAATTCAAAAGAATTATCTTTCATCTTTCTGCTGATGGCAGTTTCCCTAAACTCTCCTTACTGCACTCAGAGGAAGCAACAAGTTTCCCCCTGCCCAGCACCCGGTCTTGTATTTCACACTGCAGTACAAATGCAGGTATCCTAACAGGACTGTGCAGTCCATGTGCAGTTTTTAAGGACATGCCCAAATGGATGATTGGCTGTATTTACACTGACCAGGACACAGCCATGTTCACTAAGTGTGTCTGATCAGGAAGAATTTTCTCTAGCATACATTTTAGAGGTTTTTATTACTTATATCCATTTTGTTCTTAGTGACAACAGAGCAATTGCTCAAAATTAACTTTCTGTTTTCTTCATCTCCATAATGCATGTAGCAGAAGAACCTGCATCCTTTAATGCAATGGGAAGCTTTTGACAGCCATGACTGAACTTAAAATTGGGGTGTGAGTAAACCAGACTAGATGTCAGTGTGACTCACCTCAGTTTTGTTCATGCTAAATTGTGTTAGAATCATATATTCTGACATCTGCACAGTCTAACTAAAACAGTGCAGAGCCCTTGGTGTTATGGGATTGCTGATGTAAAACACCTTTGCTTCCACACCACTTTTCACAGCTGACTCAAAGCTTTCTTTCAACTTCCTATCGATTCATGCAATTGAATCTTAAGAGCAGATAGAACTCTGTTTCCTGCAATTTCTGTGTAGGATTCAGTAAATCATTTACAGAGATATAATACCTGCAAAACCTCTACATAGAGCAGTGTAAAAAAATACTTTGGCATTTTCCGGTCTTTGTAAACAAATGTAAATGTCAATACTAACCACTTTAAGCCATTTTTTTTTGTTGCTGAGTTTTTAGAACCGAGCCTCTAGATTTTGACACAGTGTTCTCATTTTGTTTGCTTTCAGAACCAGCGCTTATTTTTAGTCATCGGAGATTGCATTATCGAAAAGAAATAAAATTGGCATGAATTGGCAATAAATGAAAAGAAATTAATTTAACAAAACATTCCATCAAGCTGCTGCATGTAAGACTCTCTGATTGTCAGACCTGAAATGAGGGATGCAGAACTCCAGGCGGGCTCTTTAAAATGCTGCTTATTCTATCCAAATGGTGCAGTAATTTATTTATCATTTAAAGTGCTGTTTATTTTATCCATGTGATGCAGTAATTCACGGGCTGTGGGTGACAAGAGCCCAGCCCACAGCCTGACAGCCACATCTGTGGGTTCCTCTGAAAGCTTCCTCTAGTTCAGGTTACAATGCATTCAATAATTTTCATTACAGAGCATCCTAAAACATGACGACCAATCAATCCCTTCACAATCACCTGTAGCCTATCATACCTACTGACATTACAATATTTTTGTTACTATTTTCCAATCACAAAAGGTTGGTGTGTTTCAGTTTAAGCTAGAAGTTGTTTTTCAGTTTTCTTGCAGTGGGAAATCTTGAGATCTTTTTTCTACTTGAAACATGGTATTTTTCTTTGCCTGTGAAAATTCTTTTCCTTGGTAAAAACATCTTTTCTTTGAGGTGGATTTATCCTTTGCTCAGTCATAAAACCCCTTCCAGCTCACTGCTCTTTGCCTGCTTAGTTACCCAGTAAGACTGGCTCAGCAATTCTTTACTTCTGCATCAAAACTTGCTCTCATCTCCCTTCCTTCTTCAGATTCTACATTCAAAAATCTTCTTGTTATTCACACATATTTGTGAGACCTTCCTGTCAACCCCTCATCTATCCTAACACATGGGGCTGTGTCCTATAGGGGATGGGGTCCTGCCCTATAGGGCACAGCCCCTGCAGAAACAAACTGGACTTCTGGACAGCAGATCAATATGATGTAGCAGAAGCCAATTTATTGTTTATAATTAACCCTAATTATCCATTTCTAGAACCATCACCCATGTGGGCACACACTCTACAGCTGGTAATTTTAGGGTGTTGATCCACCCATTCAAACCCCCCAGAGTCAGTAATTGGTGGTCACATGCAGTTTCAGTGCCTTGTGTTATCTTGAATTTTCTAATCTTGGTATTCTGTGTTTTCAACTTCTTCTCTCCCCATTTAGCATAGTTTATGTTCCAGCGGTCTTGTGGGGTTTCAAATAAGTTATCAAAAAGCTCCTAAAACTTTCTCATGCTGTGCACCTATTATAAACACTGGTCCAAACTAAGAAATGCACAAAAACAGCTGGCATGTGAAAGAAGCGTGTGAACAAACAGCAAAATATGCAGAAAGAACTGAACAGCAAAACATGGCAACTAAATATGGTTTTTGGCTGGTGCACACCACACAAGGCCCAGATTTGTACAGACATGTCCACCAGCATCTCAACCTTGTTCAGCATTACTACAGTTCCCCTTCTTTTTTTGTACCAGCCAAATCATCTTTGTTATCTTATCCTTATCTTATCTTGTCTTATCCTATCCTAGCCTTATATTATTGTATTCTTATATTATCTTATCCTTATACTATCTTATCTTTTATGATTTTCTTTATCATATCATATAATACAATATCATATCATATCATATCATATTCTATCTTATCAAGTGAATCACTGACTTTATTTATAGAAAAAACAATGTGCTAATAATGAACAAAAATAGCCAAACCCCTTTGATTATAACTTTCAACTACCCAGGTATTCCCCACCCTTCTAACCATTCATCCAAACCCCAATCGTCCACAGTTAACTTCCTCATATTATCTTGCAGTTGTTTGATCTTCTCATGAATGGATGCAGAATGGTCAGAAAGATACATACAACACATCCAATCAAAATCCTCACACCCGTGCCCATGTGCTGATAGCAAAAAATCTATAGCAGCTCTATTCTGCAGTGTGGGGTGTCTAATGCTATTACATCTGTAAGCATTTGTTTCAAAACAGTGGAAGTGATATTCAGCTGTTCATTCACTCAACATCTCAGCTTCTCAAGCGTAGTCAATGCCTGAGCAGCAGCAACACCTGGGGAAAGAATTGATACTATTATTTGTGCCAGAGGACCCCAGAATTCAAAAAATTAGGCACCAAATCCCCAATTTCTCTTTTAGCTCTTTTGCTGTGCCCTGCTCTCCAAAGGGTCTGATTCAACAATTCATGCATGCCAGGAGAAAACATAGTTAACTTTCGGAGGATATTCAGGGGTAATTTGGGTTTTTTTGGTCGATATGTTAACTTTTCAACTCTTGGCCATATGCATTTGCCTCTGGCTTGGTGGAAGCTGCTGTGGGCCAGGGCCAGCACCGAGCTGGGCTGTGTGGGCCAGGCAACGTGGAGAGTCTTGGCTAATCTTGCTGTGTCCCTGGCCTCAGCAAAGGCTTGGAGGATTTGCCTCCCAAGGCATCCTGCTCATTGGCTCTTCCTGTGCCTTGGAGAGAACAAGGACAGCATTTCTGGCAGCTGGGCATTAGCAGCCCTTCAAACATCAGGATGTGGCCAAGAGAGGTCCTGGAAGCTGAGGCAGCCGATTTGAAGCTTTTGCAGGTGCCCACAGGTCAAGGCCAATGGTGTTCCCTCAGGATACAGCAGTCCTGAGGCTTCGACCCAGAGCTGCCCGATGCCACCCACTCCTTGTTGCACCAGTTGCTTTCCTGTGGAATGTTCTACCTCCACCAAGAGTAAAGAGGGAGCTGGAGAAAGAGCTTGCCAGGCCACTCTCGATCCTTTCCCAGCAGTCCTGTTCCCTCCCTCAGGTCCTCAAACTGTGCCATTCCCTTTTGTTCCCCTTAGCTCATCCCTTTGCTTTGCTTTCCATCAATAAAGTTTGGCTTCTTCACTTTGCCTGCATCTCTGTGGAGCTCAAGCAGGACAAATTCAGAGCCCTGGGACACACAGGCCCCTCCTGCCGTTCTGTTCCACGCCGTGTTCTGTGCAGAGACTCAGAGGAACGAGGGCAGATCAGGTTGGAAAGGTCTCTGTGCTGAAGCTTCACTTCCACAACACTGTGAACTTCAAGGTCTTGCCACAAGGCTGATGGCTGCTGCCAGCTTGGCCCCATGGCACCCACTGTGGACGTGGCCAGGGACAGGACGGCAGAGGGGCCGGGCAGACACCCCGCAGTGGCCGTGCTCCATCCTCTGGGGCATCCCGGGGCTTTCCCTGCCTGGGGAGCGCAGGGCTGGCCTGTGTTCTCTGCACAGGAACGGTTGATCTTATCCACAGGAAACAAAATCAGCATCCCCGTTTCCAGATGTCACTTAGGAGGAGGCGTTTGGCGCAACAAAGGCAGCCGGGCTTCTCGGTGGTGGCAGCTTTGGTCCAGCAGGAATCTTGTGCCGTATGGAATTTTAGCTGGCAGAAACTCACTGCCGGCTAAGGCCCCTGAATACGAATGGTGGCTATTTTCTACAGGACATTAACCTCACCATCCCAGTTTCCAGATGTCACTTAGGAAAAGGCATTTGACAGTCCAATGGCAGCCATGGTCCGAGGATATGGCAGCTTTGGTCTGGGAGAAATCCTGTGCCATATGGACTTTGAGAAGGCAGTAGCCCTGTCCCAGCGACCAGACCCTGATGGCTCTTTTCCATGTGAAACCAATCTAACCATCCCAGTTTCCTGATGTCAGTTCAGAGGAGGATTTTGGCACACCAAATGCAGCCATGGTCCTAGGGGTTGGCAACTTTTGTCTGGGAGAAATCCTGCACCCTATGAAACTTTAGCAGGTGGAGGCCCAGTCCCAGTGAGAGGCCCCTGGATATCAACATTGGCTCTTTTCCATGGGAAACAAAACTCACCATCCCAGTTTCCTGATGTCAGTTGAGAGGAAACATTTGGTTCACCAAAGGCAGCCACTGTCCTAGGAGGTGGCATCTTTACAGGGCACACACCCACAGATTTTTCTCTCTCAAGTATTCAGAGAGTGCAGCCTCCCTTTATCCTTAACTCCCAGCCACGCTTTGCCCTCTTGCATTCCCTGTTGGCCAAGGTACTTGGAAGATACAGCCTTCCCAACCCGTGTACCCCATATTCCCCCTTGAATCTGGCATTTCCACCTGAAGTTCAGAAGTTCAGCCTTGTGCAGACTCTTGTCTGGTTCAGGAGCCAAGCTGTGTGGGCCCAGTAACAAACCTGCTGCCCAAAGCCAGTAGAAACTTTACAACCCATTTCAAAGACCCTTACAGCCATCCCTTCACCCATGAAGTGATTTGTAAAGACATTAGCACACATCTTTCCTCTCACATTGATGTTTCCTCTGATGCTAACAGACTTTTAAAGCCAGCCTTTTCCTGACCTCTCTGCTGTTGTAGTTCCATGCACAGAGGTTGTTGTCTCTTCCCCCTTCCATGGGCAGGCCGCTGTTCAGCCATCTCCAGGACAGCAGGGCCCCACCCCACAGCACTGTGACGTAGGAAGACAAAAACCATCACTCCAAATGTCCCCCATCCTCCTTCTTCCCAGGCATGTGGCTCTGCCAGTGGGGTTTGCTGCTGCTTGCCACAGGAAAAAGAAGAGCACTGTGATACTGTGGGGCTCAATGGAACCAAACATCCATTGTGACACTGCAGAGCCTCAAAGAACCCAGAGTCCATGGTGACACAACAGGGCCTTGTGGAACCAAGGAGTCCAAAGGCCTAAAACAGATCTTGCATGGCTCTGCCTTGGAAAGAGAAACCTCCTTGGCACACACTTAAGAAGGGTGTCTGTTTGTAATGGGGAAACTCAAGAGTTTTAGATTGCTTCAAAAAGAGAAAAGGAAGAAAACCCCTGTTTCCCTGAATGCTGCCAGATCTCCAAGCAAAGCAGATCCCAGGTGATTGAGGACACACAGGATGTGGTTGGGCAATGTGGAGCAAGGTTGTCCACACTGGATCAGACCTCAAGGTAGAGCTTCTCTGAGCAGGCCAGATCTCCTGAAGAGAGACCCTGGGTCAATACCAATCACAGAATGCTACAATCAACTCTGCTCTGAAGAGAAACAGTAAGAAAAGACACTCTTTAAAATAGGAACACATATTTCTAAGAAGCTCTTTGAAATATTTCTCCGTAACTCTAGAAAAAATCTTCCTAATCAACTGCACTGGATCAGAGGGAAAGAAAGGCAGAGCCATGGTTTGTCAGGACTGACTTGATCCCAGTGAGCCCCGTGGTGCATTTGGTGCTGAGCCCTTGAACCTCAGGGCCTGAGAAGAGATTGCACAAACCTTTCCAGGAGCCCCAGTCAGAAGAAAAACCCAAAGTGTCTCAAAGCATTAATGGGTCCCACTGAGGTCCATCCCCAACACAGGCTCCTCATGGACTCCTTGAAGGTGAGAATTGGAGGCCACGACTGCCCAAAAATCTCTCAGAGACTCAGAAAATGTTATAAATAGATATGTTTGATTTTGTCCAATTAATCAAAACAACAAGTTTAAGTTTAGCAGCAATTTATTAATAATAACAGCAATTGTATATAAATGAATACAACCAAAATATATTAGTTACATAGATTTAAGTAAATACAAAATCTGGCAGTGAGTAATTTAGTACAATTGAGGATTGGTTCAAATAAAGCAGAAGCAAAACTGACCAGGGGTACGGGCAGGGCCCTTCCTCTCACACCGTACCAAACCAATTAAGCTAAACATCTCACTTACATCCTGTTTACTAAAACATATTAAGACAGAAGCTTCTGGAAAGCTCCTCCTCGTTTCTGTTCCCAAAATCCACGTCCCTGTGTTGTGTTGCCATGCGTCACCAGTGGTCGGGGTCTCTCCTCCTTTCGGGGTCTTGTTTCCGATGAAGGCTCTGGGTCTTCCTCAGTGTTCGCTGTGTGACCTCGCAGGGAGCGCAGGCGCACTGAGCTCAGGGTTATATCATTAAATATATGTTCCCACAAGAGGCCTTAGTCCAGTGTCCAGTGCCTGGAATGATCCAATTTGGCTCAATTCAAGGTCAAAAGTTTTATTTCTAGGTGCTGTTCTTAGACCTATATCCTTACTATCCTCACTCCCACCAAACAACTGGAGGATGATTCCACCTGCTTTGTTTAACCATTTCCTTTATCCTTTCTGCTTTATTACAATTAAATACAATTTTTCTATTGATAATAAAGTAACAATTTTGCTAATATATTTACAATTTAATTAGCACGAATCACTTTTATAACAGTACCATGCCCAAATTTTTGAGATACCATTTCCAAGTGTTTTGGGGGACCGTTCCTTGGTTTTTTGGGGGAACATTCCTGGGTTTTTGGGAGAAATGTTTGTGAATTTTTGAGGAATATTTCTGAATTATTGATGGAACATTACGGAATTTTCGTGGGACCATTCCTGGATTTTTGGAGACCATTCCTGGATTTTTTGGGGACCATTCCTGGGTTTTTGGGAAAAATTCCTGGGGTTTCTGAGGAAATGTTTCTGAATTTTGGGGAGCATTTCTGAATTTTTGAGGTACCATTCCCAGGTGTTTTGGGTACCATTCCCAGGTGTTTTGGGGTACCATTCCCAGGTGTTTTGGGGTGCCATTCCTGGTTTCTTGGGCTGTCCCTTGCTGGTAAAGGAATAGCAAAGACTTATGAATGCCTAGCAAGCAGTTCTGAAAAAATAGATGAAATAGACATGTTAGCAGTATTTGACATACATGCTGAAAATAGTTATGTTAAAGTTTGAGGCCTCTACCTTTGTTTGGATAAAACCAAATACCATACATGGCAAAGAAGTAGCAGATATCCTGCCTCAAGCCTGGCAGGAAAGATCTCAAGATAAGGGTAAAGCCATAAAATATGGTAATTTAGTTGTTCCTACAGGTTGCATGCAAATATTAGGAAATTAGTATATTGTATTAGATTGGTTATTGGAATTTAGAATATTCATTATGAAATAATACTTATTGTACTGCAAATGGAAAATCCTTCTACTTCTACTTTTTCTCCTCCCTACTACTTCTCTACTTCTTCTCTCTTCCCTCCCCACTCCTCCTCTCCACTCTTATTACCTCTAATCTCTAACTTTTCACTAAGCTCTCTCTTATAATCACGCCCTATAATAAAATACAACCCTGAAGAACAGCAAATAATAAGCTCCTGAGTCTGTCCTGCGACCGTCCAGAAACCCCCCGGTCCCACAGTTTGGCGCCCAACGTGTTCAGGGCCAGCTACTTCACACTCTTCACTGTGGGATGTTTTTCTATGGACGGTAATTAGACCTACTTTTAATTACTTCCTCGGTTTTCGTGAGCACGGCTTTCCGTTGTTTGACAGCGTTCTGGGCCGGAGCTCTTTAAACTCATTCTATCAAGGCAACCGCCGAGTGAGGGGAGCCGAGCTCTGGCCGGATTTGCCTGATGGCCTCGGGGCTCCGACGCTGCCGCTGGCCGGTGGTGCCTGAGCTCTTCGAGGGCGCTGCCAGGGCGCTCCCCGCAGCTCAGTGGGAGTTTGCCTTGTGCACAGAGCATGGTCCGGCGCTGCTTGGCCCCGCCTGGGCTATCGCTCTAAGTCTGGAGACAGGGAGGTCCCCGAGTGCGCTTGGCAGCTGCACAGCGACACCTGAGGCACAGCTCAGAGGAAGGGACCGGGAGCACAGCGCCCCCCGCGCCGCGACACTGCCTGGCCAGCGTCTCTGAGGAGGGCCGGACACTGGACGCTGTATCTGCGATTACCGAGGCTAGCATATTAAACCAATAACGGGACAGACTCACTCTGCACACGAGAGAGCTCTTTATGAGCAACTAAAGCATTTATTAGGCTCTAGTCACATTGATTTGCCAAAGCAGGAGCTAAAAAACCTCCTAGAGTGGACTCTAGTTAATTTTCCGAACACAGACCACTCTGCAGTTTTTACTAGGAACTTTTGGGACACGGTTGGTACTAAGCTTTTAATGATATTTCCTGCCAATATATGGCAGCTGTGGAGCTAGTTCCAGCCTGCAGGGTGTTGGTCCAGCTCTTTGCCGGAAAGGGTCAGCCCGCTGCAACCGCCCTGCTTGACCAGACGCCTGTGGCTGCTGCACCCCCACGATGGCCAGTTCGCGCTGCGATGAGCCTTCCATCTTCCTCCCGGACCCCGCAGCCCCGACATCCCCGCTCCCGCAGACCCCTGCCACTGCTCCCTCCCCTCCCGCCGTTCCGGACCCCGCTCCCCCTACCCCTGATCCTGTGACCCGTCCCGCTGCTCCCACCGCCCCTTCCCCCGCTCCATCTGCCGCTTTTGTGCCTGCCCCCTCGGTGTCCACACCCGTCCCCGGCCCCGTCCCCCGGCGCCCCCCCTCCCACCTGTCTCTGCCCCTCCCGCGGCTCCCGGACCCCTTGCGTTTTCCCTGCCGCTGGATTCCCCCCTCATCTCTCCAATCCCGCCACCTCGGATGCCATCCTCGCATTTCCGCCCGCCATTCCGCCGCGTCCTAGCCTTGCCCCCTCGGTGCCCGCAGCCGTCCCTGTCCCGACTCCCAGCCCCCGTGCAGCCGCGTACCGACCCCGCCCCTGCGTGCCTGCCCGCCCCTGCCCCGCCGCGACCGCGCTGCTTGCTGCTGCCGCCGCGCCGCCCCTGCCCTCCTCCCCCCTGCCCATGGCTTCCCCTGCCCCCCCCACCGCCAGGCGCCGCCGCCATTACGCACGTGGAGCCCATTGTGCCCGGCGCGTTACATGCCCAGCACTCTGCTGCGTCCACGGCTTTGATAAACACACCCCTGCTGCAATCCCCAGCCCCGGCCAGCCAGACCGCGCCGTTTCACTCCGTGCAGGCGCCCCCGGGGACGGTCCCCTTTCCCGAACCGGAGGGAGCCTGTCGGACAGTGAACCAGCCGCCGGAGCTCGCCTGCGGCAAAGCGTTTCCGCTTGGCCATGGCCCCGCAGCCGCGCTGGCCGTGGAGCCGCCGCTCGCACCGTCCCGTCCGGAGCGTGGCCGCGGCCGAGCCGCCGCTGCTCGGCGGCTATTCCGTGTCGCTAGCGGCAGCGCAGCCCCCGGTCACCGCCACCGGATCTGCCGGGGCGCCTGTACCGCATATGGCCCCAGCCATGACTGCGTGTGCAGCTCCCACGCCACCCGATGAGTCTCTGATCTGGCTCCGCGCTGCAGCCCCGTCTCTGTCTCCCGCTGCGGACACGGCTCTCTCGCAGACAGCGCCGCAGTCCGTGCCGGCCAGCGCATCTCTGCCTTTCGCGGCCCTTCTCGGTCCAGAGCAGTCCACTCCGCTCCCGACTCCCGCTGCTGGTCCCCCGAACACAGCTCCACTGCCCGCCTATGCCAGCACTGCTCCACCCTCCCTACAACTCGCCGGAGCCGGACGCCCGCAGCCCACCATGCAGCCGCCCGCCATGATGAGCTCCGCCGCTCCGGACACGACCGCAGCACATGCACGGAGCTCGCCAGCGCCGCCTGCGCTCTCCACGCCGCTCCTGGGTCCCAGTGCCCGTCCTCAAACGTATCCCTCTGCAGCTTTTCCTACGCCGGACCTAAATGTGGCGCATATCCCAGCGTTTCAATGACGCCTCCGCAGTCACCATCCCGGTACACCGAGAGCCTCCAGCAGTACCACCGCACCTACCGCCAAATCCACCCAGTTCAGACGCATTTCTACAGGACAGAGGGGGAGGTGACGCCACAGCATCCCCATTAATAATGGAACAAACAAGGAACTATTTTACGCCTGCAAATACTTTGCCTATCGTGCAAAAGACATCTCAACTTCAAACTGCGACGCTGCATCCTCAAACCCCGCCAGATTTAAAACCACAAAAATATGATGATGCTTCCGTATTGACGGACTGGAAAAAAATTAGACGGGACATTTGTAAAGATGAATGCCTTAATGTGATAGCACTGCCTGTCATCTTTAATCCCCAGCCCGGTGGTCCCAGGAGGTGGTCTCCCATTCTGTCTCATGAGATTAAGGAATTAAGGAAAGCATTAAGGGATAATGGCATCGCATCACCCTATTTCAAACAGGTGCTAAAAAGTACACTGGATGGACATACACTTACACTGAATGATTGTAAAAACCTCGCGATGGTCACGCTTACTGACTCACAATATCTCCTATGGGAATTGAAGTGGAAAAGGATGCTCACAGAAATATTAGCAACTTACAGAGATAGTACGGATGTAGAGCTGCGTGCTCTGACCATATCTAAGTTATCTGGTGATCATCCCGATGACAAAAATGAAGACCAGGTGAATCTTCCCAGAGTAGCCTTAGATGATATTAAGAAAATGGCACGCAAGGCATTTCTGCAGGTTCAGCCTGCGGGAGTCTTTGAAAAGTCCTACAACCTGATTACCCAAGACCCACCTGAACCTTTCACCACATTTGTGGATAGAGTAATCCAGGCTTCTGAAAGGCAGTGTGCTGATGACATCGCTGGCCCGATAATGATAAGATACATAATTGAAAATAATGCCAATACAGAATGTAAAAGGGCCATCAAAGCCATGGCGAAGGACAAACCAGCAGTGCCCAAAATGATAGATGCCTGCAATAAAATCGGAAGTCCGCAGCACGTGGCTTCTATCCAAGCAAATGAATTGGGAAAAACCCTCGCAGAACAGCTTGAAAGGGTTCTTAGTGCACAGATATCACAAACCGCTGCACTGGCAGCTTAAACAGAAGCCCTGCGAACCAGGCAGGCACACCGCTCTATGCCAGATAAACCCTTTTGCCTTGCAATTTTAGGACAAGAGCTGAGACTGTGTGGTCTCATCTTTCAATGGGACCCCTCTCAAAAAGATCCCTTGTTAATGATTGAATGGGTTTTCATTTCTTACAGGTCACCAAAGACAATCCTCACACCTTTAGAAATGATGTCTCAGATCATCATCAAAGGTAGAGCAAGGCTTCTTTCAATAGCAGGTTGTGAATTTGCAATTATCTATTTGCCCATGAAGAAAACTTATTTTGAGTGGGCAATGCAAAAATCAGAAGACTTGCTGTATGCCTTGCTTGATTTTCCAGGCGTTTGCTCCATTCATTATCCGGCACACAAAATGATCAAAGCTAAATTATACTACAAAGAAAAACCTCTGATCAGTGAAGAACCTTTAGAAGCAATTACTGTCTTCACTGATGGATCAGGGCAAACGCACAATTCAGTAGTTACATGGCAAAATATGGAAACAAAAGCTTGGGAACAAGATGTTCAAAAGGTTGAAGGTTCTCCTCAGATTGTAGAACTAGCAGCAGTTGTAAGGGCTTTTCAGCTCTTTCCAGAACCTCTCAACTTGATAACTGACTCAGCATATGTTGCTAATATTGTCAAGAGAATTGAGGGATCAGTTCTAAAGGATGTGAACAATGATAAGTTATGTCTTTGGCTTACCTGTCTTTACCAAACCTTATCTCACAGAACTAATCCTTATTTTATTTCTCACATAAGGGCCCATTCAGGCCTCCCAGGATTTATGGCAGAGGGAAATGCTCGAGCAGATGCATTGGCATCAGCTGTCTCTGATGAGGAAGATGCCTCAGTGCTTGCTGCAATAACTCTGTCTAACACTATTGAACAAGCCAAATTGAGCCATGCATTCTTTCACCAAAATGCACAGGCAATGAAACGAGATTTTCACATTACCTTAGAGCAAGCACAAAATATTGTACGAGCTTGCCCTGGCTGCCAGCTAGTTCTGCCGCTCCCTGCTACTGGAGCCACCAACCCAAGAGGGTTGGAGAGCTTGCAGGAATGGCAAACAGATGTTAGTAAGTATCCCTCTTTTGGGAAGATTAAAAAAACATCCATGTCTCTGTGGATACATTTTCAAATGCAATTTTTGCTTCTGTGCATACAGGGGAAACGCCTGAGCATGTTTGCCAGCATTTTTCACAAGCCTTTTCTTATCTAGGTATCCCCCAAGAGGTTAAAACTGATAATGGTCCTTCTTATACCTCACATGAATTGGCTGCATTTTTAAATGACTGGTGTATTCGCCATACATTTGGCATTGCTCATTCGCCCACAGGTCAGGGAATAATAGAAAGGGCACATCAGACTCTAAAACACATTTTAGATCAACAGAAAGGGGGAGATCCTCAGGCCTCACCTCAAAGGAGGCTAAATAAAGCATTGTATGTCTACAATTTTTTTAACAGCTCTGCAGACAAGCCAGATCCTCCTATTTATAGACGCTTTTTAAATAACAGAAAAGCAAAACTGAAGGAGCACCCCCAGTTTTGGTTAAAAACTTAGAAACAGGACAAATAGAGGGACCATACAACCTCATAACATGGGGAAAAGGGTTTGTGTGTGTTTCCACAGATGGAGGCCTCAAGTGGGTGCCAGCAAAGAATGTGAAGCCCCACTGTGCATCAAAACCTGCTGAAGCCTCCACAGCAGCCAGTGATCCTGTGAGAAGCCAGGAAGCAAGCACCCAGACCTGAACTGTGCAGAATCATCAGGAAAAAGTGACCAAGAGAAACAGTTCAAGAAAAGAATGGAGTTTCATTGTTTGCATGAATGCATGTTGTTTTTCTTCCTTTGTTTTAGCTTTTGTAGTAAAGCGTTATCAGTGAATCAACCCAAGACAAATATCTGGGTTTCCTTAGCCAAGTAAGCAGGCTCTGACAACATCTGCTTATCTAACACAAGTCCTGACAAACCTTTTTCAAGCTGTTTAGTAGGAGTACCTTTGCCAGAGGGTTTCAACAATGTCACCCTTGAAAGGTATTGGCCATATGATGATCATCATGCATCTCCAACTCCCAGCCAAAGACATCAAACTTAAATTGACAATTTTAAAGCTGATCAATTTGATCTCCAAGAGCTTGAAATCTTAGGTTCAGTAACTATGAACAGTTGTTATTTCTTTCATCTCATGGAAGGAGACGATCCTCATTTAAATGTTACCCCATATCACCCAGTTTATAGCAATGTGATTTTTTGGTGTAATCAAACTAAACTTCTCACATATTTTGAGCCACACGCAAGTCGATTTAGCAAACTTCCGATACGATTTCCCAAGGGAATTTGGCTCATTTGTGGAGACAGAGCATGGTAGGGCATACCTTCATATATAGAAGGTGACCCCTGTGCACTTGGACAACTTACCATAACATCCCCCAGTGTTAAAGAGGTGGTCAAAAAGAAAAGTAGAAAAATCAGATCCTCCACAGGACATCATTTTGAAAGTGACTTTCGCCCGTGGAACTCTGACACGACAATTATCACAAGCATTTTTTTACCTCAGGTGAGCACTACATTTGCTCTGAGACAGTTAAATCAGTTGGGATGTTGGCTCAGTAAAGAAGTAAATGTCACATCAATGGCAATTAGTGACTTGTTGACAGATGAAGAAGCAGTGAAACATGTCACTCTACAAAACAGAGCAGCCCTTGACTTCCTTTTACTGACTCATGGGAATGGCTGTGAAGATTTTCAAGGATTGTGTTGCATGAATTTATCAGATCATTCTGTTTCCATTCATAAACAGTTGCAAAATTTGAAGGATTTAGCTAACCAAATTACTACAAGTGATCCAACCTGGCTAGACAGGTTGTTTGAAGGTTGGAGCTTTGCCTTTTGGCTAAAGGAACTCTGTAAAATAGGCTTGTTTATTCTATTAGTAATAGTTGTGTTATTAGTGTTTTTACCCTGCATACTCCAGTGTAATAAGGAAAATAATGACCAAGACAGTTTCTAATATTTTTGTTGTTCAACGAAACGGGGGAGATGTTGGTGAAGGAATAGCAAAGACTTATGAATGCCTAGCAAGCAGTTCTGAAACAATAAATGAAATAGAGATGTTAGCAGTATTTGACATAGATGCTGAAAATAGTTATGTTAAGGTTTGAGGCCTCTTCCTTTGTTTAGATAAAACCAAATACCACACATGCCAAAGAACCAACAGACATCCTGTCCCAAGCCTGGCAGGAAAGATCTCAAGATAAGGGTAAAGCCATAAAACATGGTAACTTAGTTGTTCCTACAGGTTGCATGCAAATATTAGGAAATTAGTATATTGTATTAGATTGGTTATTGGAATTCAGAATATTCATTATGGAATAATACTTATTGTACTGCAAATGGAAAATCCTTTTACTTCGCTCTCTTCTCTCTCTCCTACTTCTGCTTCTCTCTCTCTCTCCTCCTGCTTCTTCTCTCTTCCCTCCCCACTCGTCCTCTCCACTCTTATTACCTCTAATTTTCTCTAAGCTCTCTCTTATACCCACGCCCTATAATAGAATACAACCCTGAAGAACAGCAAATAATAAGCTCCTGAGTCTGTCCCACGACTGTCCAGAAACCCCCCGGTCTCACAGCCCCCAGTCCCCCCAGGATCTCCCTGAACAGGTTGGCGCTGCCCGAGCGCAGTGAGAAGGTTCATACCCGGCACGGGGGCCCAGCTCTGTCACCAGCATTGCCCAGGTACCCCCAAAACCTCCCGGGAACCCCAAACCCCCCGGGGCTCCGCTGCTGGAATCAATGGGAATGGTGTTGCACTTTTAAGTGCAGTTTCAGTGGGGCCTCCAATTGATGGCTCTTTAAATCAGCGATGGTAGAGACAATCCCTAAAATCCACCCTGGGGGCAAAACATCCCCTACAGGGGGTTGCAGTGGGGGCTCCCCTACAAATGTCACTTTAAGCCATCATGATCCCCCTAAAGACGGGCCTTTGCGGCTGTGGCCCCACAGACACCCTAAAATGGGGAGGTAAAAGCACCCTTGTAGTGGTGAGATCCCCCCAAAAACCTTAAGAAGAGAAAATCTTCTCTTCAAAGGTTCCGGAAGAGCCATAAACGCCCTCAAAGAGGGACAGGATCCCCTCCTCTGCTGGGGCCGCTCCGAGCCGGGAACTCTCCCGTTCGCTGCACTCCAGGGAGCCCCGAACAACGACGGGTCCTGGGCTGAGCCCCCCACTCAGCTGGGGGTGTGGAGGGAGCTAGGGGGGCTGGGACGGGGCTAGGGGGTCCTGGGGTTAACGGGGGGACCCTCAGTGGGTTCCACTTCCTGCTGTCCCCCCTCTACCATCGCTTTCCCATTTTGCCCTTCAAAAGTCCGCTCCCCCCAGCCGGGTTTGGGGGTCACCGGGCCTCTTCCATTCGTGTCCCAGCCCGGCCACGCAGCCAGAGGGTCAGAGGAAGGGGAACAGGAGGAGGAGGAGGAAGAGGAGAGACAGAGAAGGAGGAAGGATAAGGAAGAGGAGGATCGAGAGGAGGCACCACGTGCGTTCCCCGCTCTCTGTATCCGCAGGTCCTTCGCCCCCAGACCATTGCCCCAATTATCCTGGGTGATTTTTTTGAGGCGGGGGAGGGTTATTTGGAGCTGACACGAAATATATTTGGGTCTCCCTGTTTCATTCTTTCTGCTGGTGTGGGCGGTGCGATGTTTGGAGCTTGCAGTGCTCCCGAGCCGAGCCGCAGATGCCCCTCGGGGGGACATCGGGGGGTCCCCGGGAGGTGTTTTTGAGGGTCCCGGTGCCGGTGGCGGCAGAGCAATGGCCGAGCACCGCAGCCGCTCTCGCAGGTGTCCCCTGGGCTCTGCGGCGCCGCGGGGACAGAGCCCGGGGCGGGGCTGGGTCCCTGCTGCCAGCAGGGCGCTGCCCAGGCTCCAAACGCTCCTGCAGCTCTGGCAGCCTCGGGGCCGAGCCCATCCCTGGGGAGCCTGGGCAGTGCCCTGCACCCTCTGTGGGGAGAACCTTGCCCAAAAATCCAACCTAAATCCCTCCTGGCACAGCTCCAGCCGCTTCCTGGGTGCTGTCCCTGTGCCAGGGTACAGACCCTGGGGCTGTTCCTGCATATTAATAAAATGTTATCATTTGTGAATTATTCAATTATTATTCTTACTCTCCTTGTTCTTTCTACTTTTTTTCTTCTTGTTTCTAATATGTATTTAAAGTATCTAATATTATTCTATAGGCATTTTTTTTCATGTTCTTCAGGCAGCAGGATCAGCCCAGCCTCAGAGCTGCGCTGCTGCTGCAGTGCTGTGTGCGCTGCTTTGGCTCTTTGGCTGCACAGCCCCTGCAGCTGCTGCCACAGGGATGTGTCAGGAGCAGCCCAGAGCTGCTGCTGCCTCAGCTGGGGCTGCACCGGGGAAACCCCTCCCGGCCTGCACAGGGTGCTCAGGGCAGGCAGGGCTGCTGAGAACACACCCGGCTCCAGGGAATCAGCCCTCAGGGGATTTCAGAAGGAATTTTCCCTGGCAGGATGAGCAGGGCCTGGCACAGAGTGCCCAGAGAATTCACATGGCCGGGAAATTATTATGTATCAATATTACAATATATTGTATATTCATGTATTTGTATCATATACTGTAATATTAATACACAATATGTAATAAAAACAAATTTCCTAGTTTTTTTGTTCATTCAATTTTATTTTCATTTCTGTATTCTTAAATTATACTTCTTTTTATAATTCTTTCTTTTCCACCTACTCTTCTTAGCTATTCTAACTACTTGTTACATGCTATTGTACCTATTCTTCTCTGCTTCTTCTATGTGTTCCTTAATTCTTATTCCTATTCCTATTCCTATTCCTAATCATCTATGAATTCCTATATTCTTATGACTATTATTCTTATTTTAAATCCATACGACCATTCTTTCTATATGCATTTTTAAATTATTCTTGGTCTTCGCCATAATCTTAGTGTTCATCATCTTCATCTTTATCTGCTTTGTCATCATCCTGTTCTTCACTTTTGTCTTCTTCTTCATTCCCTTCACCTTCATCTGCTTTATCGTCATTGCTGTCTTCATATTCTTCATCATCTTCATCTTCCTTTTCTTCTCCATCCCCCTGCACTGCCCCGAGCAGCTGCTGCTGCCACACCAGAGGAGCGGGACCAGTGGGAGCGGGGCCGTCCCGTTCCAGCCCCAGCCTGGGGGAGCCGAGCCGGGCAGGGAAAGCACAGCCAGAGACTCCATGCCAGCTGCTGGGTGTGCCTGCACAGGAGGGCAGAGCCACAGACCCACCAGGGCTGAGCCTCCTGCTGCACGGAGCTGCTCCTCATCTCCCTCAGTCCTCGGGACGTGGCCTCAGGCAGGGACAGCGGAACAGCCCCCGCAGCGCCCGCCTGGAGCGGGAGGGACGTTTCTCGGGGACATACGGCTGCCCATGGAGGGCCTGGGCGGGAGAAGCCGCGTGTCCCATGGGGGCTTGGCCCTACAGGGAGGCAGACGAGGCACGGAGCGGCCCTGGGCTGCACGGCTCCGCTTGCTGCTCCTCAGCCCAGGCCTCTTGAGGGACGGGCACTGGGAGCCCCTCTGACACAAAATCTCTCCATCGGCCCTTTCTGTTCCCTCTCCCATCTTCTGTATCTCCATCCCATATTCTCTCTCCAGTTGCTATTTCCATATTCCCTGTTGTGAGAGTCTGTCTGAGCCTCTCGTCTGTTTCTGCTCAATGACCCTCGCCTGAGGCCTGCGCTGGCCAGGGATGGGAGGAACGCCAAGTGACTGTTCCGCAGGTGATGCCTACCAGGACTGGTTTCTCATGACAACTAGTCACGGGGCACTGACTCAACAAAGCTCGCACAGATGGAAGAACAATGGACTGGTCAGTATGGGCTGCCCTGCATGTGTTCATACCAACAAAGATGGTTTGGTGTGCCTTGAAATGTCCTGTTTCCACATGTTCCTCAGCGTAACGAGCTCCACATACAATAGTCCATAAACCTTCCCACATTTTGGCCAGAAGCCACTCGCTTTGGGAAAGGACTACAAAAGTGTCTTTCTCAGAGGAGACCCCCGATATCTCCACAGATGGCAACAGACATCTATTGGCTGCTCCACGAGGATCCGTCTTCCTGTCTTGGTAGCTATAATCCCGATTGCAGCATTCTGTGATTCATATTGATCCATGGTCTCTCCTCAGGAGGCCTGACCTGCTCAGATAAGCTGTGCCTTGAGGTGTGACCCAATGTGGACAACCTTGCTGCACATTCCCCAGCCCCATCTTGTCTCTCCTCACTCACCTGAGACCTGCTGTGCTTGGAGAATTGGCTGTACACAGCAAAGAGTATAAAATAGTTTAGGTTTCTACAAGAAAAAGGCTCCGCATTGTAAACAGACACCCTCCTCAAGTGTGTGCCAAGCCCAAGGCACCACCAAAACCCCTGCAGAGCTGCCCTGGGCCAGCTGGGAGGGTGGATCATCATCCCAACCTGCCCTGGGCCATTGCAAGGGACTGTGGCCACGGACACTGCACTGGCCCCACTGCTGGGTTTGGCTGCCACGGCAATGCTCATCAGCCCAAGTTTCCTTGGACAGCACCCCAAGGCCCCGTTTCTGCAGTCAGGCTCCAGGGCCACTTGCATGCAGAGCTGTTGTATCCTCGGCTGCCCCGGCACCCTCAGGACAAAGCGGTGCCAGGGCTGTTCCAGGGACAATGGCACTGACGCTCCTGGATGCGCTCAGGGGCCATGGCAGCAGCCACAGAGACCCTTCCTCAGCTTGGTGCCAGGCAGTCAAGGCCTGGAGCCATTGTGATGGCTGCTTGCCACGGAAACCTGCCCTGGGCCCCTTGCCCAGGGCTGGAGACACTGCCCAGAGCCAGAGGGGATCCCTGGCTGGGGGCTTGTGCCATGGCACCTGCCCTGTGCCGCGCCGGCTGCTCAGGCACAGCGGGACCAGCAGCACAGCCCAGGGCCAAAGGCCAGCTCAGCCAGACAGAAAGGGCAGCTGGGCACTGTTTCCATGGCAGCCATTCCTGGCACAGCACACCTGGGTCACCTGTCCTGGCACTTGCCATGGAAAGCCCTTGAGGGGCTGATGCCACGGCCGCTGGCACTAAGACACTGCTGGGCTCGGGTGCTGAGCACAGGGCTGAGCACACAGAGATGGTTTCATTCTGGCTCAGCCTGCACAGAGCCAAGGCCTTTCCTGCCCCTCGTCCAGCTACGCTGGGGATGGGCTGGGGCTTCGGGGAGGTTGGGAGGGGACACAGCCAGGACAGGTGACTCCAACTGACCCCGGGATATCCCAGACCATGGCACAGCATGCTCAGTGTATAAAGGGAGGGGAAGAAGGCAGAAAGGAGGGGACACTTGGAGTGGTGGTGTTTGTCTTCCAAGGTAACAAGCAGGATGAGACTCAGTTTCACCAGTGGGCAGGGTCAGCACCAGGGACACAGACACCAACTGAAGGAATTGTGTCATTTATATAATGCAAAACTGCAAAGAATCACACAAGGAGAACCTCAGTGAAGCACATAATTGTTAGCAAAGAATTACAAAAGGAGAAGCTGAGCAATGCACCCAATCATCACTACCAAAGATTGCCCACAGTGATTTACAAAGATCCATCCTCAGTTACCCCTAGACTTTACCATCACCCAGGTGCACACATCAGCTGGGGGAAGCTGTCACAGCCAAGGGCTGCAGAGCCACTCCCGGACACTGGGAATTCCTGCAGGTGCCTCCAGCCACAGCTGAGGCTCCCAACCCTGCTGGGAGAGGGTCCAGCTCTGACAGTGCTGAATAAAGAATCTGACATCACTTCTAGTGCAGGAACATTGGTTTAAGTCTCCTGTTTGGTTTCTCCCAAAGCCTGGCCAGGACTCAAGGAGGAACCAAGAGAGTTGACTTTGAACAAACACCCCCAAACAAAGCCAGATGGGACCTTGTTTGGTTTCTAAACACAGAATGGTAAATCCATGTCTCACCAATGCAGAGATACACAGACCATGTTGCTAAAAATGCCTCACTAATGAGCAGATAAAAAGATAACATTTGGTTGGAAGGTTCATCTAGAGATCACCTTTGGCTCAGGGCCTGGTGCACAGGCCTTGGTACTTTAACCAGTGCCTTGACCAAGGCATGAACTACAACCTTCATAACAATTCTTTCAATAATTGAGTCTTAGATTTAGGTAGGAGGCATAACGGCATTGCCTCTTGTTCTTCAATTAAGGTCTGTTCACATTCATTACTCAGAGCTGTAAGTCACATTCCTTCTAAAACATGCCTAATTAGTTGCTACTCTCTGCTGTTTATCAAATCCCCACTGTTTCTTGAGACTGTGTCTCTTTTGAAACAAGTCTCAATGCTCCATTTCCCAGCACAAAGTGTCGCAACAGCTCTAACGTGGAATCATAACACACCAAGTGCTAACACTGCAATGACTGCAGTAGCTGCCACAAATGCATTTCACAGCAGCCTCCAGTTTGGCAGGCAAGCTCACCAAGAAGAATTCTCTTCTTCCTTCCACTCTTCTACTGCTCTTTCCATCGAGGTGATTCCTGACTGTTGGACTTCAAACTCAGCACTGCTAGAAATGTAA
Organism: Erithacus rubecula; assembly: GCF_903797595.1. Taxonomy (NCBI): domain Eukaryota; kingdom Metazoa; phylum Chordata; class Aves; order Passeriformes; family Muscicapidae; genus Erithacus; species Erithacus rubecula. The sequence goes on along the minus strand of NW_027635959.1, from coordinate 84,918 downwards.
CATTCCTGTCCCATGGCAGCCCAGGCTCCTCCTTGGTCAGCAAGCAGATAATCCAAGGCCAGACAGTTCTGTAGAGCCCCATTTGTGTTTGTTGGAGCTCACAGGATGTGCTGTTGGACATTTTCACAGTATCATTTTCTGCTTCTTCTAATAATCAATGCAGCTTATTAATGTAAACTCCACAGGACAAGGCAGTGCACATGAGGCACAGGTGAGGGGGGCGGGCTGATACCGGTTTTGTCCACAATTGTCCACAATGAAGCCACACTACTGGGGGTGGGGGGGAGCTGCAGTGCCGGTTTTTTCCAAGAGGGGACAGCACTTCTGGGGGGTGGAAGATGCAGTACCTGTTTTGTCTACAAGGGGAAAGAACTTCTAGGGAGGGGGAGATGCAGTTCCAGTTTTGTCCACAAAGGGGCAACACTATTAAATGGGGGGGCGGGCTGCAGTAACGGTTTTATCCACAAGTGGGCAGCACTGCTGAGGAAGGGGGGGCTGCAGTACCGTTTTTGTCCACAAGGGGGCAGCACTACTGGAAGGAAGCGGTAGTACTGGTTTTGTCCACAAGGAAGCAGCAATACTGAAGGGGGTGGGGTTGCAGTACCGGGTTTGTCCACGAGGAGGCAGCACTACTGGTGTGAGAGGCAGCAGTACCTGTTTTGTCCCCAAGGTGGCAGTACAACTGAGGGGGGGGGGGCGCAGTATCGGTTTTTTCCACAAGGGGACAGCATTACTGGTGGGGAGGGGCCTGCAGTATCGGTTTTGTCCGCAAGGGGGCAGCACTACTGGTGGGGGGTGGCAGTACCCGTTTTGTCTACAACGGGCCAGCACTACTGAGGGAAGCGAGTGGGTGCAGTAGCGGTTTTGTCCACAAGGGGACAGCACTAGTGAGGAGAGAGGGGCTGCAGTATCATTTTTTTTCCACAAGGGGGCAGCACTAGTGAGGAGGGGGAAGCTGCAGTACCGGTTTTGACCACACGAGGACAGCACTACTGGAGGGGGGAGCTGCCGTACCTGTTTTGTTCACAAGGATACAGCACTACTGGTGGGCAGGCTGCAATGCCGGTTTTGTCCACAAGTGGGCAGCACTTGTGGGGGGGTGGGCTCCAGTACCTGTTTTGTCCACAACGGGGCAGCACTACTGAGAGGAGGAGCAGGGCTACAGTACCGGGTTTGTCCACAAGGGGGAAGACCTACTGAAAGGGGAGTCTGCAGTACCCGTTTTGTCCACATGGGGGCAACACTCATGGAAGGGGGGGGCTGGCAGTACAAGTTTTGTTCACAAGGGGAAAGCACTACTGGGGGGGATGGTGCAGTACTGGTTTTGTACACAAGGAGTCAACACTGCTGGAGGTGGGCTGCCATGCCAGTTTTGCCCACAAGTGGGCAGTGCTAGTGAGGAAGGAGGGGCTGCAGTGCATGTTTGTTCCACAAGGGGGCAGCACTACTGAGTGGAAGGCGGGCTGCAGTACCAGTTTTGCCCACAAGGGGGCAACACAACCGGGGGAGAGGGCAGCAGTACCGCTTGCCTCCACAATAGGGCAGCACTTCTGGGGGAGGGGTGCAGTGTGGGTTTTGTCCACAAGGGGGCCAACACTACTTGTGGGGGGGGGGGGGATTGAAGTAACGGTTTTGTTTACAAGGGAGCAGCACTATTTGTGTGGAGGGCTGCAGTTCCACTTTTGTCCACAAGGGGGCAGTACAGCTGAAGGGATGAGGGCGGCGGCAGTACCAGTTTTGTCCAAAAGGATGCAGCACGAGTGAGGAGCAGGGGGCTACAGTACCTTTTTTGTCCACAAGGATACAGCACTACTGGTGGGGAGACTGCAGTGCCGATTTTATCCACAAGGGGGGAACACTTCTAAGGGGTGGGCTGTATACCTGTTTTGTCCACAAGGGAACAGCACTATTGAAGGGGGGGGGGGGGGCTGTAGGATCGGTTTTAACCACAAGGGGGCAGCACTCCTGATAAGGGGGAGCTGCAGTACCGGTTTTGTCCACAAGGGGGCAGCACTACCGGGCGGGGGTGCTGCAGTACTGGTTCTCTCCACAACACGTCAGCACTACTGAGGGAGGCGGGGCTGCAGTAGCGGTTTTGTTTACAAGGGGGCAGCACTAGTGTAGAGGGGGGCTGCAGTACCGGTTTTGTCCACAACGGGTCACCACTACTGGGGGTGGGAGGCTGAAGTACGGGTTTTGTCCACATGGGGACAGCACTATTGGGGGGGGGGACTGCAGTACCTGTTTTGTCCACAAGGAAGCAGCACTACTGAAGGGGGGTCTGCAGTACCAGTTTTGTCCACAAAGGGGCAGCACCATTTGGGTTGGGGCTGCAGTACCTGTTTTGTCCACAAGGATGCAGCACTACATGTAGGGGGGCTGCAGTACTGGTTTTGTCCACAAGAGGGTAGCACTACTGAAGGGGGTGGCCGACGGTACCAGTTTTGTCCACAAAGGGACAGCACTACTGGGGGTGGGTGGCCAGTACCGGTTTTGTCCACAAGGGGAAAGCACTACTGGGGGTGGGGCTGCAGTACCTGTTTGATCCACAAGGGGGCAGCACTAGTGAGGAAGGAGGGGCTGCAGTACCGGTTTTGTTCACAAGGGGGCAACACTACTGAGTGGGGTGTGGGCTGCTGTACTGGATTTGTCCACAAAAGGGGCAGCACTACTGGTTTGGAGGTTGCGGTACCGGTTTTGTGCACAAGGGGTCAGAACTACTGGTGTGGGGGGACTGCAAGTACCAGTTTTGTGCACAAGGGGGCAGCACTAGTGAAGAGGAGGGGGCTACAGTACCAGTTTTGTCGACAAGGGGGCAGCACTACTGGGCAGGGGGCGGCACTATCGGTTTTGTCCACATTAGGTCAGCACAACTGGGATGGGGGCCTGCAGTACCGGTTTTCTCCACAAGTGGTCAGCACTGCTGGGGGTAGGAGCTTGCCGTACCTGTTTTGTCCACAAGGAGGCAGCACTACTGAGAGGGTGGGGCTGCAGTACCAGTTTTGTCAACAAAGGGGAAGCACTACTGAGGGGGGAGGGCCTGCGGTACCAGTTTTGTCCACAAGGGGTCAGCACTTCTGGGGGTGGGGCTGCAGTACCTGTTTTGCCCACAAGGGGGCAGCTCTACTTTGGGGGGGGGGGGGGTGCAGTACCGGTTTTGTCCATGAGGAAGCAGCACTACTGGGTGGGGGGCCACAGTACCTGTTCTGTCCAAAAAGGGGCAGCACTACTGGTGCAGGGGGCTGCAGTACTTGTTCTGTCCAGAAGGAGGCAGCAGTACTCGGGGGGGGAGGGCTGCAGTACCAGTTTTGTCCACAAGGGGGCAGCACTACTGGGTGTGGGGCTGCAGTGCCTGTTTTGTTTACAAAGAATTAGCACTGCTGGGGGGGGCTTCAGTACTTCTTTTGTCCACAAGGGAACAGACATGCTGAGGGGGGGGGCTGCTGTACCAGTTTTGTCCACAAAGGGGCAGCATTATTGAAAAGGGGGGTTGCAGTACCGATTTTGTCCACAAGGAATCATCACTACTTTGGGGGCGAACCGCAGTACCTCTTTTGTCCACAAGAGGACAGCACTAATAGAAAGGGGTTTTGTCCACAAGGAAGCAACTATACCGAAGGGGGGGCTGCAGTACCGGTTTTGTCCACAAGGGGGCAGCACTATTTAAAGGGGTTGCTGCGGTATCGTTTTTGTCTAAAAGAGAGCAGCACTGCGGAAGAGTGGGGGGGCGGCGGTACCAGTTTTTTCCGCAAGGGGACAGGACTAGTAGGGGGGTTGGTGCAGTACTGGTTTTGCGCACAAGGGGGGTGCACTATTGGGTGTGGGGGCTGCAGTACCAGTTTTGTCCACAAGGGGGCACCACTATTGGGGGAACGTTACAATACTGGCTTTGTCCACAAGAAAACACCACTACTTGTTGGGCCTGCAGTACCTCTCCTGTCCACAAGAAAGCAGCATGACTGGTTGGGGCCACAGTACCTGTTCTGTCCACAAGGGGGAAGCACTGCTGAAAGGGGGGGTAGCACCAGTAGCCATTTTGTCCTCAAGGGGACAGCACTAGTGATGGGGGGGGGGGGGGGCAGCAGTACCGGTTTTGTCCACAAGGAAGCAGCATTACTGAAAGCGGGGGGGGGGGGGGGGGAACTGCAGCACCTTTTCTGTCCCTAAGGGGACAGCACTACTGAAGGACAGAGGGCGGCAGTAACGGCAGCACTACTGAAAAGGGGGCTTGCAGTACCGGTTTTCTGCACAAGGGGACAGCACTGCTGGGGGGAGGCTGCAGCACTGGTTTTCTCCACAAGGAAGCTGTGCTACTGAAGGGAGGGGGTGCTGCAATATTGGTTTTATCCACAAGGGTGCAGCTATACTGGGGGGGAGCTAGGGTGCCGGTTTTATCCACAAGGAGGCAGCACCAGTAAGGAGGAGGGGGCTGCCGTACCGGTTTTGTCTACACGTTGACAGCACTACTCCGGGGGGGAGCTGCAGTACCTGTTTTGTCCACAAGGAAGCTGCACTACTGAGGGGGGAGCTGCAGTGCCGGTTTGTCCACAAGGGGGCAGCACTACTGGGGGGGAGGTTGCACTACCGTGTTTGGCCACAAGAAAGCAGCACTACTGCTTTTTGGGGGGGTGCCGCAGTACCTGTTCTGTCCACAAGGGGGCAGCACTACTGAAGGGGGTCGGCAATACCTGTTCGGTCCACAAGGCAGCAGCCCTGCTGAAGGAGGGGGAACTGCTGTACCCATTTTGTCCACAAGGGGACAGCACTAGTGATGGGGGGGGGGGGGGCAGAAGTACTGTTTTTTGTCCACACCCGGACAGCACTACTGGGTGGGGGATCTGCAGTACCTGTTTTTTTCACAAGGAAGCAGCACTACTGCGAGGGGGAGCTGCAGTGCCGGTTTTGTCCACGAGGGGACAGCACTTCTGGGGGAAGGGGGCTACAGTACCGGTTTTGTCCACAAGAGGGCGGCACTAGTGAGGGGGTGGGGCGGTGGTACTGGTTTTGTCCACAAGGAAGCCGCACTACTGGGTGGGGAGCTGCAGTGCAGGCTTTGTCCACAAGGGGACAGCACTTCTGGGGCTTGGAGGCTGCAGTACCAGTTTTGTCCTCAAGGGGGCAGCACTATTGGGTGGGGGGGGGGGGATGGTGCTGCACTACCGGTCTTGTCCACAAGGAATCAGCACTACTGAAGAGGGGGTGGCTGCGGTACCAGTTTTTCTACTGCTCTTTCCATCGAGGTTATTCCTGACTGTTGGACTTCAAACTCAGCACTGACAGAAGTGCAGCATTCCTGTCCCACGGCAGCCCAGGCTCCTCCTTGGCCAGCAAGCAGATAATCCAAGGCCAGGCAGTTCTGTAGAGCCCCATTTGTGTTTGTTAGAGCTCACAGGATGTGCTGTTGGACATTTTCACAGGATCATTTTCTGCTTCTTCTAATAATCAATGCAGCTCATTAATATAAACTCCACAGGAGGAGGCAGTGCACATCGGGCACAGGGTGAACAAGAGTCTTTGGCTGTCTGTTCTACTGACATTGGCAGTGAGGGCAAAGCACAGAAATCCTTTCACATTGTGCCCTCCAACTCTATCAGGAATCAGTTTCTACTGAAGGGAAACCTGAGTGAATCCTGTCAAACTGGTAATTGCATTCCTTTGTTCCACAGCACAGTTTTCTTTAACTGTCCCTGCACTGACTCTGTTACGAGTCAGAGCCCATGGACAGAGCTCTGGCCACCCCACAGGGGGAGCCCCCCAAGGGAACCCCATTCCTCCCGACATCAGCTGAGAACACACCCAGCAATTAGTTACATTGAGTATTTTGGCTACTCTTTAAATTTTAATCATAATTTCCTGACTAATCCTTGGTGAAACTCTAGAGGTGTCTCTGGCAAACAAAGGTTCTGGCTGACTCTCAAGATACAACTCACAGACACAAGCAGCACTTTAGTGACAAGGCTGCTCATCCTTTTTCCTCCATCTCATCTGGGTCAGGAACAATAATTCCATTGTCCATGGAGCTGGTGCCTTTTTAATTCCAGAATAATGTCCCCAGGTCCTTTGCTGCTCAGCTGTACCATGCTGCCTGTGCCTGACAAGGCTTGGTGGGTCCTTTCCCCTCCGGATGGGGAGGGCTGGGTCCCAGCCCCTGAGGGCACCCAGGCTCCTGGTTGGAATTCCTGTGGAAGTCCCTCAGTGCCACATCAGCCTTCACATGGAGCACCGTGGGTCAGAGCATTTTCCAAAGGGGCCCTTGGGGCAAACAGGGATATTTGGTCAGGCAGGATCTGTAAAACAACATCCCATAACATCCACTTGTTCTCACACAGAGCACTTGGCTGCAGGGACACATTCCCATGGCTCCTGCCCAGGTTTCAGGATTCAGACAGTGCTGTCTTTGCCCAGAGCTGTTCCTCCAGCTGGCTCAGGAGGCCATTTGGCCTCTGCACCCACACTCTGGTTCCATTTTTAGGGCTGCTGGATCCAAACCCTTTATCTCCACAAACAGTACTGATTTGAGGTGCAGCTCCTTTTCTCACTATTGGTTTCAAAACTGGAATATCAATAATTGTGCTACTGTGCCATGGGGCTACATAATCCAATCTTGCTCACTATGGTTGAAAAGGATTACTTTGATTTCTCCTTGACAATCTGCAGCAATTACTGTTCCTGTGACAGGAACACTTTGCAAGGCCAAGCTCCAGTGAGCAGTTCCCCAACCAAAGTGTCCTGGAGGAATCAGAATTCCTCTTTCTGTACTGAGAACTCTCATTTGCTTCTGATTTATCCTAATTAATTCCAGTGCATCCCAGTCCAGCCCTGCAGCCTCTGGGGGCCCTGTCAGGGGCCATCACACCCAGAACAATTTCCCAGCAAGTCCAAGTCTCACTGGCCATGGCTGCATTTGCAAACTGGTGCAGCCATGCACACCCAGGGGCTTTCCATTTCCCTGTGGGCCCATTGTTAAGGGTCTGGAGCACATCTGGAGATGGGTTGCCATCAGGACAGGCTCTCATCTCCTCATTTTTTCAACTGCTCTCTTAACAAACATTCATCTGTTCAACCAGTCCTGCAGCTTGTGGATAGTCTGGTATGTGAAAAACCCAGCAGTCTCCATCACTGTGTTTTCCACAGCAACAGAACACATTCCACATCACAGTATCAGCAAATCCCATTAAAACAGCCAATTTCATCCCTCCCTCCTTTATTCCTTATAAACAATCTCACAACTTTTACCAGTGACCTTCATGTCCTTGTTAATGCTTTTCTGTAGGGCATTTAGTGTTACATCCCTGAGCAACCAGAGCTAACACATTAGTATTGTCAGCATTATTTCACATTATTATTATTTACTTGATCTACAAATAAATATATTATCTGATTATAATTAATAGATACATCCATATATAATATTATATCATTTTATTTCACTAGCACAAAGAATTTCAAGCTCAAGATTAAAACTTTTTCTGTGGCTCCACGTGGGAGTGTTCCAACAAAAACTGTTCCTTCTGTTGGTGCTGTTTCCAATATGATCTTAACAAAATCCACCCTCATCATCCCAAACCCACAAGTTCTTCTCCTTTTTCCATATGCAGTTTTTGGATGCATTTGAAGACATCCAGTGGTTCAGCCTCTTTTAACTGACTGCTCCACTGCTCACAGGCTGCTCTGACCTCAGCCCAGTGCAGAGACAGCAACTCTAGGGAAGGGCTTTGCATCCAGCAATTCCACATGGCTCTGATTCCTCACACTGACATTTAAAAAGTGACATTTTGCTGTGATCCAGCCAGACTATGCCAATTTGGTTTTACCAGTGGGCAAGGTCAGCACCAAAGACACAGACACCGACGGAAGGAATCAGTGTCATTTTCTAAAGTTCAGAGCAGCAAAGAATCACAAAAGGAGCAGCTGAGCAATGAGATAAATAAAGAAGTTCAGCAGCCATAAATTAAGGGTTACAAATAGTAAACAACAATGTTGAATTGTTAAAAGTAATTTTTAAGAGTTGTCCCCTCTGTTAAAATGTTAAGCTACTTTCCGTTCTTGATGTGCATGTTCTGTATCCCCCGGTTCACCCTCTGTTTGTACTCCCCAATTAATCCCAGTTCTGGTTCAATCACTTCCTACTTCCGCCCTGTCCCCTCACCTCACTTCCGGCCGCCTGCTGCTGCTCCCTGTCAATCAAAAGACGCTGCCCCCATATGCAAAGTCTCCAAAACTCCCAAGAAACACCTCTTCAGTGGAAGTCCAATCCAGACAAAAACGCCTCAAGAATAGCAAAGTGACACCTAATACATAAGCACAACTAATACCAGACAGCTAGAAAAATCACAACCTGCTAGAAGAAGTCCTTATCTAACTGGATTTTACCTAAGAAGTAGTGCAACAAGATGACAACCCTAGACAAGCCAAGCCAAGTTCTCTATGTGCGTGTGAGGACTGGAACTCCCCATCCTGTCTACGGACGGGATGGCACGAGGACCTCCTCTCCACATCCGAGACTGGTTCTGTGGCAGCAGCAGGCGGCGGCCTTCCCGCAACTCCCCCTTAATAATAAAAGAGCTGCATTTTAATAAAGGCCAACCCTGATTATTTATAACAGTTTTGGGGGCTCCTCTGGGATAGGCCACGCCCAAAGAGGACCTCCGATGGGGGAGCACCACCCAGAAGAGGCCCCCCGGGACAGCTGGCCATCCCTGGACCCGGAGCAGTGCAGGGCCTAAGAGACGCGGAGAGAGCTGGTAAGGAGACCAGCAACGGGCACGGGAGGCGAGCGAGTGTGTGAGTGAATGAGACGGGGGCTGGCAGCTCGGACCCCCAAAGCGAGTGTGGGCCCCTGAGTACCGCGGTTCCAGACTCCCGCGAGGGGGCCGGCGGGAAAAGGGGGAAGCGAGTGAGGCCTACTAAGGCCTAAAGAGTGGAAGAGGCGCCTCTGGGGGAGGTAAAGCGGGACCCCCTGATATTTCAAAACACAAATAGGGATAGGCCGGGGCAGCGTGCCCTGCTGGGACCTAACCCATACAAATAGGAATAGGCTGGGGCAGCGTGCCCTGCTGGGACCTAACCCATACAAATAGGGATAGGCCGGGGCAGCGTGCCCTGCTGGGACCTAACCTGTAACACTGGGATAAGCTGGGACGGCGTAGCCTGCTAAGACCTAACCCAAATATTGTAGCAGTGTATTTTAAAGGGGTTCAGTTGTCTAGCGGTATTCTGTTCAAAGTATCTTCCGGTGTTAATTTAGGAAATTGTAATTTAAAAGAGGTCGAAGTTAGTTTCAGTTGGTTCAAAGGTTGTGTTGCCTGTCAGTAGTTTTTCCATTTGAGTAGAAGCAAGTTAAAGTTAGTTAAAGGCCTAGTAAAAAGAGCAACCATGGGAAAGTGTCTAAGTAAGGGAGGGAGAGCTAAGGAGAGACGTAACAACATACCCCGTGATAGCCCATTAGGGCAGTTATTGCAAAAGTGGGAATGTAATGATGACACCAAGGAATTAAACAAAATAAAAATTATACACTTCTGTGTAGAGATCTGGCCCACTCTAAATCTTCCAGAAAGATGGCCAAGATGGGGAACCAGGGATCCCTGGATGTGCACTCGACTAACCCAGTATTTGAGAGCCCAAGAGAATCCTGATACAGAACAACTCCAATATGCAGTGTGCTGGGAAAGGCAGGGACTAGAGGGTGAGAAAGTTAAGATCTTTAAGCTATGGAAAAAAGGAGATAAGGATGAGGAGAGAGAAGGGGAAGAGAATAATAGACGCGGTTGGGACCCTCTAGACCATCTGCCTCCTCCTCCTTCTGCATACCCACTAGCCACCCCTTCCCATACACCACCAATTCCCTTTCTGATTTCCCCAGATACCCCTGTAATCCCTACGCCTACAACACCCGCCATCCCTACACCTGTGCCACGAACTCCTCCTTCAACTCTTCCTGCTACCCCTTCACCTACCCCACAGAATCTCCCTCCAATTCTTCCAGTACCACCTGTCACCCCTTCCCCGGTTCTGCAATTTCCCCCTCCAACTCTTCCTGTTCACTTGTCACTCCTTCCCCGGTTCCACAAATTCCCTCTCTGGTTCTCCCAGTAACACCCTCCATCCCTACGCCTACTCCAAGAATTCCTACTCCAACACTTCCAGGCTCACCAGTCAATGCTTCTCTTACACCCCAGGCCCCACCTTCAATCTCCCTAAGCACTCTTCCAACTCTTGCAGATTCCTCAACACTGATGACTCCTTCCCCATCTTCACAACTTCCCGTTCCAAAAACCAACCCTTTATACTCCCAGAATCCGTCTCCCCTAACCCACACTCCAGAGTTGTTACCTTCCCCCTTACCATCAGAGGTACCAGCACCTCCTTCTAGTTGGGGACAGGGTCTTGTGACCCCCAAAATCAATTCTTCTCCACAAGATGTTCAAATCACTCCTTTAGTAGATACATCTCAAGTTATAAGAGCCTCTGAGGGACACCCATATAATACCAGGTCGAGGGCCAAGCTTTTTTTCCCTACGGGAGGTCCCGATGGGAGGCGTGGATGGAGGAGTAGGATTCGTCAATGTGCCACTCACGGCTTTGGAGGTCCGAAGTTTTAAGAAAGAATTAGAAAATTTAGTAGAAGACCCAATTGGCATTGCCAACCAGATCGATCAATTCCTGGGGCCAAACATTTATACTTGGAAAGAACTAAGCTCTATTTTAAACATACTGTTTACCCCAGAAGTTTGCATGGTTCGAATGGCGGGAATAAAGATATGGGAAAGAGAAAATAGAGCTGGTCCCCCGGGAGACAATAAATTACCTATAACAGATCCTGGTTGGCAGCCAAATCAAGAGAGGGACAGGCGTAGTTATGGAGGACTATCGAAGTTTAATAATTAAAGGAATAAAAGAGTCAGTCCCCCGTAGTAGTAATGCTAAGTTAGTGTTTGATGCGGCCCAAGAAAGAGATGAGGCTCCAGCATCCTGGTTAAACAGGCTCAGGAAAAATTTCCAACAATACTCCAGTTTAGATCCTGATAGTCCAGAGGGGCAGATATTTCTTAAGATGCAGTTTGTAACAAAATCCTGGCCCGATATAAGGAGCAAACTGGAAAAATTAGAAGATTGGCAAAATAGGAGTACCAATGAACTGTTAAAAGAAGCCTTAAGGGTTTATCTAAGAAGGGAAGAGGAAAAGAATAGGTCAAAGGCACGGATTATGGTGACAGTGGCCAGGGAAAGTGTCAAGGGTACGAACAATCTAGACCCACCAAAAGGAGAAAGATCTGGGCCTGTCCCTGGGGAAGGGGAAATGAGGACCACACTAGCAGGAAGACCTCCACGGAGGTCTGGAGGGCCATTGAAGTGTTACTACTGCGGGGAGGAGGGACACATAAGGCGGTTTTGCAAGAAAATAATGTTTGATGCTATTGTACGAGAGCAAGAAGCGTTGGAAAAATTGTTAAAAGGGGAAGGAGAAGACGAATAGGGGGGTCATGGGCTCTTTATAATAGGGGACCCCATCAAACATCTAGAAGAGCCCATTGTAAATCTAGAAGTGGGTCCCCATCATGAAGAGATAAGGTTTGTAGTAGACACTGGAGCAGATAAATCTAGCCTTTGTAAACTTCCATCAGGTACCACCATAGGAAATAAGACGTGTTAAATTTTGGGGGCAGAAGGAAAACCTTTTAAAGCAAGTCTAATTGATAAAGTAGAAGTAAGGGGTAATTTTCTGCAAAGTATGGCTGATTTTATATACTTACCTTGGTTAGAAGGAAATTTGTTAAGAAGGGAGCTACAAGTTGAATTCGGATTAGGGGTAGTGCCTAGAGAAGGAAAGATGGTGGCCCAAATGATGGTTCTGTCCACTAGAGATTTAAATGAAATAAAACCAGGGGTATGGGCCGAAGAAGGAAAATATGGTTGCTTAGACATAACCCCAATTAAAATAAACATGCATGAAGAGGGGCTGCCCATTAGAGTAAAGCAATACCCTATGTCAATAGAAAGTAAACTAGGGCTAGCTCAAATTATAACCCACCTTCTAGCAGAGGGAATACTGGAACCATGCATGTCCCCTCATAATACACCAATACTGGCCATAAAGAAAGCAGAGAACAAATATAGATTAGTGCAAGACCTAAGAGAAGTAAACAAAAGAACAAGAACAAGACACCCAGTAGTGACAAATCCATATACATTGTTAAGCCAAGTGCTAAGGGAACATGCATGGTTCACAGTAATTGATTTGAAAGATGCTTTCTGGACCTGCCCCCTGGCTAAGGAGAGCAGAAACTGGTTCACTTTCGAGTGGGAAGATCCAGAAAGTAGGAAGAAACAGCAACTAAGATGGACTAGGCTACCTCAAGGGTTCACTGAATCTCCTAATCTATTCGGGCAAGAACTAGAAAAACTATTAGAGTTGTTTGCACCAGAAGAAGGAGTACAAATTTTGCAATATGTAGACGATCTATTGATATCAGGAAAAAAACAAGACCCAGTGAAGAAAACGAGTATCAAACTCCTTTACTTCTTGGGGAAAAAAGGCTTAAAAGTTTCAAAGAGCAAATTACAATTTGTGGAGCCCAGAGTCACCTATTTAGGACATATTATAGAAGCGGGATCAAAAAAACTAAGTCCTGAAAGAATATCTGGAATATTAGCAATCCTGGCACCAAAAACAAAAAGAGACATCAGAAAATTACTAGGACTGTTTGGCTACTGCAAATTATGGATTGACCAATATTCTCAAAATGTTAAATTTTTATAAGAAAAAGTAGCCCAATTAGACCCAATAAAATGGACTGAAGAAGATGAAAAGCCATTAGAAAATCTAAAAACAAAATTAAAATCGGCTCCGGCTCCAGTTTTAAGCCTTCCAGACTTAAAAAAGGAGTTTGAATTATTTATCAATGCAGACAAAGGTATAGCCTACGGAGTGCTCACACAAAAGTGGGGAGGACACCGAAAGCCTATCGCATACCTTTCAAAGCTCTTAGATCCAGTTGCCAGGGGGTGGCCTACATGTCTCCAAATCATAGCCACTGGGGCTATTGTAATAGAAGAAGCCCAAAAACTAACGTTCCAAGGAAAAATCATAGTTCACACCCCCCATGATTTACGAGCCATATTAAGCCATAAAGCGCAACAGTAGATAACAGATGCAAGAATACTAAAGTATGAGGCCATGTTAATATCCACCAATAATTTAGAACTAACCATTTCAAAAAGCCTCAATCCAGCACAGCTCCTCATGGGAGAAATGCTAGAAGATCTAGAACATGATTGCTTAGAAATTATAAATTTACAAACAAAAGTAAGAGAAGATTTAGAAGATGAACCACTGCTGTGTGGGAGAGTATTGTTCACTGATGGATCATCACGAGTAATAGAGGGTAAAGACTGTCAGGGTATGCAGTGGTAGAAAAGAAAGAAGAGACCAAGCTAAAAGTTGTAGACCAAGGTAAATTGCCCTCCCATTGGTCAGCACAATGTTGTGAAATACATACTTTAAAGAAGGGATTAGATCTATTAGAGCAGAGGGAAGGGACTATATACAACGACTAAATATGCCTTCAGAATTGTGAACACATTGGAAAGATCTAGAAGGAAAGGGGCTTCTTAAATTCAAAAGGGAAGGAGTTAATTCATAGAGATTTAATTAAATCTGTGCTAGAGTCTCTTATGAAACTTAAAGAAATCGCAGTAGTACATGTAAGGGGATATCAAAAAGGGGACACAGTAGAAAAGTGGGGAAATCGAGCCATAGATCAAGCAGCGAAATAGCCGCCAAAACAGCAGAAGAGTCATAAAATTCCTTAACACCAGTAGTGCAGTACCGAGGAAGAAGAAAAGACAAGAGCCAGTTTATGGT